>NC_052476.1:571765-708787 GCF_009730915.1 Dioscorea cayenensis subsp. rotundata
TCACATGTATTGCTAGTTTTTTTCTTTCTATTTAAGCTAATTAATGATCTTAGATTTTTCATGATTATAGGGCCAAAGGAGACAAGTTATTGAGGTGGAGATTATTTTAATCATGGGATTGTGGAAGTGTTTTTCTTTGAACACAAATGGTCATTAAATCATTTAATTTTGTTGTCAAGAGTCATTGAGACACGTATCATGGAGGATATATAAGGACAAATAAAAGAAAATGAAATAATAATAATTAATAAAAATAAAAGCGAACTTCTTTAAATTTGGCCGTCTAAAATATCTAATTAGTGAAAATTAGTAATTACTGATATTTCTAATAAAATGCTATTTGTCCATAAATCTCTTTTTATTTTTCCTAAAATGCCCCGAATGTATCTCTTATTTGTCAAATTACTTATTTTTTAAAATAATTAGATAAATCATGACTTAATTAAATAAAGATAAAAATGAGTAGACATAGACTCTATAAAAATACAAGATAATTAATTAATATAAAATGAAAAAAATAAAGTTATACAATTATCAGCTATGAAAATAAGAAATGCTTTGAAACATTTAAATTTGATTATCTAAACTTATATTTAAAAGTAATAGAAAGGCGATCATATATTGGACTGAAACTGAATCTCTGCTATAAGCGAATGTAAGTATTATAAAAAGCGTGAAGATAGTTAAATCAGGATGGTGATATTTAAGAAATAATCATCTTATATAATAATTTATCTTAAATGATATATAAATGAGTTTATCCGATAAAAATTTCAGTAAGAGTTGATCTTAGGCTTGGTATTTTCAGAGTAAGAGGTGAGAGAAGTCGGAGAACTAAAAATAATAATAACAATAATAAAAATAATAAAGACTGTTTGATTTTTGAGGTGAAGTCCACCAACTTTGATTTCTTTTGGTCTGACACTTCTAGTTAGACTTTTATGGGCAAATGTTTACAAGGTTATATATGTAATTTAAATTTAATAAAAAAATGTAAAATAAAGAAAACTTGTTAAACTAGAATATTTTAACCCACACGCATGTGAATGTAGAGGATTGTGCGGGAAGGATAATAATATTAAATTATTAAATAATAATATTAAATTATTAAATAATAAAAATAAAATCTCAAGGAGGTGGGATACGTTTCCCATGTTAATTGCATGGGAAACGAATGCAAACGCTTAAAGAAAAAGCGTTTCCCATAATAATAATAATAATAATAATAATAATGAATAATGAATAAAATTAAATGAAACCGAGTTACGAGGGCAACTGCAGCGCCGCAAGCAATGTACGGGAAAAGGCCCCCATTTAAAGGATGAAATTACGAGAAATGCCACTCTGATTGAAGGTAGCGTGCGGCGTGCGTGCGTGCGTCCGATGAAAAGCCGGTGAAGAAAACTACGGCTTCTGAATCTGAGCAAGCCTCGTCGGGCCTCTTCCCGACAAAAAGCTGAACTCCCACGTGCCAACCCTCACTCTCTCCGCACGCTTA
Organism: Dioscorea cayenensis subsp. rotundata; assembly: GCF_009730915.1. NCBI lineage: Eukaryota > Viridiplantae > Streptophyta > Magnoliopsida > Dioscoreales > Dioscoreaceae > Dioscorea > Dioscorea cayenensis. Next base: position 573,264 of record NC_052476.1, read on the forward strand.
CCCTCTCCCACCTGCCTCCTCACGTGACCATGTTTATTATTAGCTTATTAGTGAAAATTACCTGTCACACCCTCGTAATTTTCAAAACTTCCCAAAACCCCTCCTACTTTTTATACACACCACCTGACAAATTCTTCCGATATTGTTTAACTTCCCTTTTACCCCCACCGCTCACTTAAACGGCCCATGAAATCCCATTTCTACCTCGAAAGCGAAAAGTACGCTAAATCACATCACTGCTCAACCTCGCGCTTTCGCTTTCGATCAGATGCAACTGCCAAGGAGTTTAGCATTACATCTGTCTGTTCTCTCCTCATTATCATACCCGAAATATATAAACGGCTTTCGTAACGTAAAACGAAATCGATTTTCACCTGATCGTCAGGTCAAGACTTCATCTTCAAACGAATCAGAGTCGATTTTATCGGTTTATACAGCAGCACGTGCCATCGTCGCCTCTCGCTTTAACAGTAAAGTTAGATTACTTACCCAGGAAGAAATAAAGAATTACGCACTGAGTTCATTTCGTCAGAAAGTTCTTCCTCGCTTATTGCTCATTCATTCTAGATATTTTTAAATAACGCTTTAACTATTTCGCTATTATCCGCTTAAATATTTTTACTAATATGTTTAATAATTGTTACATCCGCTTAATCACTTCCCATCTCCGCTTTAACATTATCTTTACACGTATAACTATTTATAAACGCAGAATTCTCAAAGTCTCTCGGGAGAAACGCGATCTTTTTCGCTTCGATCCCGAATTGTCAGGCTGCACGCGACGCGTCAGAAGACAGTATCCTGCCGCTGTAAGAATTAACGACTCGCAGATTAATTCTTGCGCATCGGTAACATAAATTTCCGTAACACCCTGCTCGCTCTCACTACCACCTCGCCATCAGCGCTTAATTTTTCTCTGACACGAAGAGTCACCGCCATAGGACTTTCACACCATAACAACTGAAGAACCCTCCCCACGGACAACCACTCCCTCGGCCGTCCCTCATCATCCTCCTCCTCCCTCCTCCTCCTCCTCTTCCCATGGACAACCACTCTGATCTCGAAAGCGACAAGTTTCGTGAGCCTTCTTCCCCATCTCGAGATCAATCAGCCAGTACATCATCAACTAGTTAAACTATTCGCTTTCGCTCTAAAATCCTCCCAATCGCCTCAAACTGCAGTAGGATTCTCCACAATGCGGACGACTGAAAGAATTAAGAGAGCACTCGACTTGGTAAGAAAAGAGAAAGTTTTCTACGATCCAGTGATCGAGTGAGGATCTCTGTAGAGGAGGGAGATCGCTTAAACATCCTTTAAGACGGGCCGACACTTACCACTCGAGACTTCTCTCGTTAATCGCTTAAGAAAATGGACGTCACCAGACAACTTTTCTACGCATGCGTGCTTAACCATCGTGATCGCTCGCCACTCCTACCACATACATCGATTAATAGTCGCTTTCACGAACGCGTGTTGTTTAACCCTTTTTAATGTCGACGCTTTTGCGTGTTCAAGCTCGACGCCATACATGCAAATCACCGCGAGCATCTCGAACGACATGACACTGCTTCGCTATACTGAGGCCGTAGTCGCTGAGCCAAAGTCCGAGCTGACAGAATGTCTGTAAAATGTTGTAAAACTTTTGTAAATGTTGTAAATGTGTAAATCTTTATAAAATAAAACGAACAATCGAGTTTCTGATCGCGAACTTCCTAAATTTAAACAGAGACCTAGTAAAAACAATGGAAATAAAAACGCCATCAGTAAACAATAGAAAAAGTTAAACAATACTCAAGTTACTCTTTAAACACAATAATCGGTGTTTAAGAAAAATATCGAAAAATATGTTTAAACAGTCGATTCGCAGAGGTACCCATCTAGCAACGCTGACGTCAAATAGCATTCAATTTAAACAATAACATATTATTTATAATGAGCATGACTTTAGTTAAAATAGCTAACCGTTATTTTAAATCGACTATATCGTATCCTGCTTTGAAAACATAAAAAGCTCGACGCTTACACAGCAGACTCATGTTCAGTCAGAACTTATCTCGACGTCACTGTACACTATGTCTTCCTCACGATAAACGACATATATTTCCTCGCCTCGGATCGAGGAGAAAAATATCACCAATCACATCACGCCTAGTCTAACCTCATGATACAACCGCGGCACTCTTTTTGTTCGCTTTTCCGACCGCCGCTTGTTCTTTACATCTTCTACTCTTCTTCGCTTGCCTCTCGCTTTGTTCTTTCATTTCATTCGGGCTTTGCATCGATCTCGGTTTTCAATCGATATACATATGGAGAGTTTTGTATCAAGCTAGATCCAACCTGGGAGTAGAAGAGCTTAAATCGCTCACGGCCCGACTTTCGGGAATCTGGCGTCATCGAGATATGCTGAGCCGATGTGGGTCCCAAGCTTCTGTCGGTGTTAAGTTCATCACACCTGTATGGATATAAAACGGTTCTGCCAATAGAAAACGATGCTCGACTTCCACGACGTGCCATCATCCCACTCCATCTTCAAATGTGTCAGAGTCGATCTCTGTCAGTCGAGACGTAAAACGTGCCATCGTCAATCCTAATGAAAACGAGGTTTTACCGTCATGTAAGTTCCTTTTCTTTTAATTATTCCAACTGTCTCGGGTCATTATTGCTTTAAATATGTCCGTCACCGGTTAACATATCAGACTAGTCCTTTACGCTATTAGTTAATTGTTTAAGCATTTAATTTAACGCTTAACTATTGTCATTATCGCTAAACATTATATTCTCCGCTTAACATATCGATCTTTCATTCGATCGAAGTGTCAGTGAATCGTGACTCGCGAGCGCTCCCATTCATCCCCACTAGCGAATTCTCGACGCGCTGGACGCCTTCCTTCCTCGCGATCATTCTCAAGTGTCGCTGCTGGATATTGGTCAACGCTTTCGACGGTGCCCGAACATTTCGTGGATGACTTCGAAATCACGCAATCAAAGCGAATTTTCGACTTCAAATTCATAAAGAACTAAAAACATCGCAGCGACCGTGAATGCTACCGCACGGTTGCACGCTGGCGCCTCTACGCATCAAAAGAGTATACCAAAAATACTTTAATCAAGACAATCAACCCGGCACACACTTGCGTGGTGGCATAGGTTCGCGCCACATCCGAAAGGCATCCAAAAATCGAAAGCTAGCGCATACCAGTGATCTCGAAGCTCAAGGACTCGGCCCTCAGACAAGCGCCATCGACATTCGAGCGACACGTCATGGAACACGTGTCCACATACCATACAAGCGTGCTTTGGTTGGGAAAAAGAGCACGCCCGGTGGTCCTCGTACTTGGCAGACGACATCTCCAGCCCATGGCGATCGCTGCTTTCGTACGTGGATAAGGCGGTCGAGACAAACCTCCGTAGCATGACGACGCGGAGAGAGACGATCGCTTTTAAACGCGGCATTCTTTCTTTCAAGATATGGTGGGATTCAAGAGGGCTTCAGTCGTCAGTTGCTTTCTCGATGGTACCCACCTCCTTGAAAAATATCGGGTACACCATCGACGCCACGTGAAAGATGGTAACAATGGTTTTTCCACGTCAGCCTTCTGGTGATAATGACAAATCCAGGACCGACGCCAATCGACTCGTTCATATCTAAGTTGGGCGACGCCTTATACGCGGGTGGAGATTATCACGAGATAATTACCTCCTCGTGGTTTTGACGTGTCCAAGGGCCTTCGTGAGCGCAACTGCGAGAGTCTTCCCTCCTTCGCCACACGCGCATCGCCTTCGACATTCGGGAGGCCAATTTTGGCGAAAAGCCAACGCCGACTGGAAGGCATTGAGGGAGGAGGTCGGTTCATATACGCTCAAGATTGCGGGCATCCACCGCTAAAAGACTTTCGACGATACCGCTGAATGAATCGCAGGCCATATCACCCGAAGCTCATCAACGGTCGATTAATAAACCTGGATATCGCACATCGGGTCGAATTATCCGCTCTGGAGGCGATCGCTGCGGGCGAGATGTACTTCAACGTCATGAGTCGCTTTCAACGCTGATCAAGGAAGCCTCGCCATTTATCGCGACTTTAAAAATGGTCGACTCTATAAGGTCTCAGCGAATGTTGATTTACACTTAACATTTAGTATTACCCTTTAAACATTCTCAATCTTTGCTTTAATTACACTTTTCTCGACTTTTAAATATTAATCATTTCGCTTTATTTAATTACAATAATGTTTAAACATGTCGACGAATTATTTAACCATCACTCGCCTTTTGTTTAACCTTATTTGCCGTGTTCAAGTTGATGCGCATGTTATGTAACCCGGCGCGAGCAAGCGACCAAACGGGAGACCCACTTACGCCCGTATATACATCTCGGTTAGATCATCGTTGAGATGTACCGTAAAATCGTCGTCGTTGGTCGGTCGATGATCAAGTACGGGCCGATCGACCAACGCAAAGAACTCTCGGATCTCGCCATCGAACTTGCTCACGCCGAAAGTGGCAAGTTTACGGTATCCTCGTAAACATGCTTTCGCGCAAAGAATAATGCGCATGCTACACCAACGCACATCGATTTATTAGCGGGTACTTCACCGTCGACTAATTACAAACCGCATACAAGGAAGCTATATTCCCCCTATACCCGACGTAATGACAGCTCCTTCGTACGAAATCGTGAGCTTCGCTTTACGACCGCCCTGCGACTAGAAGGCACTGGGGCGGCCTGAGACGAAAGAGGATCGAGTCGCAAGCGCTCACGTCCGCGAAGTTACATCAGCAGCTACCGCCAAGGATCCGTCACAATCGATTTATCTTGGTAAAATGAAACCGGTCAGCCGACTAGGCATTGTTAATAAACCGACGATGACAGTGGAAAACATTGTGTATTTACAAATCGAATTGAATGTATTTACACGGAGACATTGTTATTTTAAACCCGGATACACCGTAATTTGAAATATTTAAACCGATGTTTAAACGATATATGGTATATTTAAACAATGAAACGGAAATGTACACAACTACAACGTAAATTAAACAACGAAATGAAATCGAATGAAAATTTAACCTCACTTTACATTGAAAAACAAACAAAAATTTTACATTGAGATATACAAGTCATGTTCTTCGAAAACAAAAACAATGAATCGAATTGATGTATTGATGGGCAACTTTCCATATTTAGTTAAACAATGAGGTGCATTAATTTTAAAAGGTAGAAAGTGTTATTTTAAACGGGTACACCGTAATTTGAAATATTTAAAACTCGATGTTTAAAATGATATATACTATATTTAAACAACGAAAAGTGAAACGTATACAATTACAACGTGAAATTAAACAATGAAATAAAACCGAATGGAATTTAACCCGCTTTACAATTCAAAACAAACAAAATTTACATTAAGATATACAAGTCATGTTCTTCGAACACGAAAAACAATGAATTGAATTTGTCCAGATTTACATTTGAAAACAAAATCGATAATCGATATATCAAGACACGTTATTCAAAATGTAATTTAACTCCGCTTGTGCGACCCCTTTGTCATGGACGCCTACCGCCTCCCTCCTTAAGTATCGCGGGTAACATACCGTAATCCGAGGTAAGGAACGCCTCGTCATGCGGTAGTCAGAATTCTCACCCTCACAGAATCGCTTTCGATAAAACCGCACGACGTAGACGGGCGAATCGACGCCTTCCTTGTTTTTGGCGCTGGGGTTTCGTGTCGCACGCAGCGGGTACTTTGTTGCCGCCGACTCGCTTAACTCATATCGGCAGCAAAGGTCGAATAGATTCACTGCCGAGATACGCAAGTCGAGATTAGAATACCGATTTAAATACCAAATGATATTAATCTGACATAATTAAAGAACTTACCATGTCCAACGCTGTCCTTATCGCACTCCCCGATACTGAAGAATAACGCCTGTATTCTTGTTTATCATCGTCTCGTGACGACGATATGGAAGTGGCCATCCATGATTACTCCGGAGGACGATAATTAACTTCACGCAGTCACGCACAAAGCATCCCCGATCATAGCCATAATTGCGGTCTGCGCGCGTCGGCTCCGCTGGATATAAACAGCAGCAAGCGGTTCGATGATGGAGGCGCGCTCGTAAGGGATATGGCTCGCAACGACTTTTTGTATTATGCATACGAAAGCTGCTCATCACATCATCGACGACCATCTCCTTCCCCTCAAGCAACAGTATAACCCTCGTCATGGATGTGACTGGCACATTCTTCCACACGACAGGTCACGAGGTTAAACGATAATGTATATTAGAAGACCATATTGTAGAATATTTAAATGATATTATCAATTGTTACATGATATTATATATAATTAAACAGTAAAGGCGTAAAAACTTAAATGATAACATAATGGTATTAAACACTATTAGGTAATAGTTAAACACTATAAGAAACCCTTTTAAACAATATCATAAAAACGTTACACTTACTCCGTCCATAGTAGAGTCTGAGGAAGATCCTCATCAACTCCCCTCGTCAGATTTGTTAAGACGACTCAGAGCCAACCCATTTCTTCTTCTTCGAATAAAAAGCTTTCCGAGCCGCTCCCGTCCAATTTTTCGATCGCCTCGATCATCTCCTCTCGTCTGCTTTCTGGGTCTTCATCAAAGCATCTTCCTTCGATCGCGGGACGATGGCTGACAAAGATCAACCGCAGCATACATCCTTACATCTGCCGTTTTGTTGTGGGATTGTGTCCGCTCGATCGCTGGGACGACGGCGACGTAAAGATCAACCGCAGACACTTTCCTTCACGGTTCTCTGTCAGGTGGGATCGTGTCCCCGCTGGGTCATGCTAGATCGTCGGCCACGGCCACGTCAGAACGGATCTCGACGATCTTCTCAACCGTGGGCCACGATAACAAAGATCATCGGGAGACACACCCTTAACTTGTTCTCGACCTTCGTGGATTGTGGTCCCATCTTCGACGCCGCATCTTGGCACAGTTTCCACGGGTCGACGATTTCATCGAGAAGAGAGTCAACGACCTTCTCCAACGCAGGCAACGGCCACATCATCTACGACGATGTCCTCCACCGCCACGGCTATGTCATCAACGGCGATGACTCAGACGAATGAAGCATCGACCGATGGTGTTGCTATTGTTTCATCGTCACCCACGGCATGGAGACAGAGGCAAGATTGCTTTCCTCTTTTCGCAAGTCTCTTCGAATGTGGCCGCCTTTGAAACGACCTTTTCCCGATGATGTCGTGCCGTCGCGAATCCCGACGCCTCGTCGTCTCCGTGCTTCAGTTCTTTTCGAGGGATGGCGCACTGTCAGTGAACGCCCTTCCGCCTCCACACGAGCGACAAGCCGAGGAAAACTCGGTCATCAATATCTCGCACGCTCGTCATAAGAGTTGCAGCTGACATCTTCGCCCAATGTCACCGGTAGGGGCCTGCCTGGCCGGAGGCCGCCGCGGCCGTGGGGACTCGCTCGCTGTCGTGGTAGGGGGTTGCTGCAATCACGGGGTAGGGGAGGGCTTCTCGGCGCCGAGGAATGCGTGCGCGCGGGTGGGTCGGGAAGTAGGAGAACGGCCTCAGGCACAAGATGTATAGTAGGCCGCCTCTCATCCCGCCTCGAAAGCAGTGGTTCCGTGAGCAATGGCATCCATCCGCGTCTGGCGCCAACAAATATTTCTTCTTCAAAGATTCGCCGTAACCATTTCAGAAACTAACATATGTAAACCAAACAATTTCAAATGAGATCATTCATTTTAAAACTATAAAAACTATATATTTAAACGTTATAGAATATAATTAAACGGAGAACAAAAATATTTAAACCAAGTATGTAATAAGAGTTAAACGGTAAATACTAAAGTTAAAGCGCTAAATAAAATGTTTAAACATTAAAGACTTATGTTAAACATCGTCATGATTTATTACCTCTTTTCCATCGAGCGACGATAAGCTCGCTTTCTACCGCCGCCACTTTCCGTAAGTACTTTCACCGAGTACAAAGATCCTTGGGATCTCGCCGAAACGGACTTTCTTCCCCGCTCCGGCCACCAGAAAACCAGGGACGTTAAACGCACCGAGAAACCCTTAATGTACACTCGTGTTGGTCTTCTTCCCGCAGCATCTATCTTGCAGCTCGGGCGGCCGCTGTGGAATATCCTCCATAAGCCACTCAGGCGTCAGTCGCCTACGCGTAGACGCCTCCCATGGTCGGTAGATCATCGACGTAATCAACGATCCAGCTCGAACCGAGCATGATGTGTCTGGGAAGAGATCGTCCCCCATGAGGTGACACCATCGAGTTTGACAAAATTATCTTCTTCCCTCGTCGAACAAGTTGCACCCGAGTGCTCTCGATGGAGTCTCCTGCTCTCTCGTGAGGCTTTCGATAGATACCGCCTTCGAACGCGACCGGGTTTTCTTCTTCCGAAAGACCATCGCGCCGCCATCGCAACGCGATCAAGAACGAGGGCCACATCTTCGAGGTCCCGAAACTCAGCAGCTTTCCCCGATCCCGAATTTATCAGTGCGACCATCGTATCTTTGCAAAAAGAGAATCAAGAAGGGCCCTCTCTGGTATAATGGCTTCCACTTTCATCGAACGTCGCAAACGGTGTCCTTCGAATAATCTCCCAGATCGAGGGTCATGTTAACTTTCAATTCAAACTAAGGTCTCCACAACCCGTGTCAACATAGCAACGCCCATTAACTAGGGTCGACCGCCATAATCACAAGCTCACGACAATAACAACACATTCAATACGTAGTATCGACAAAAAGTTTAGCTGAAATATAAGGTTTTAAACGAGAACTCTCGGTTATTAAACGAGATCTAAAATGTTAAACAGACCCATCTTGTTAAATAGAGACGAGAATACTTAAACAGAGACAACAAATGTTAAACCAGAATATCTCATTTCTTAAACGTCAACCTCGTATTCTAGAAATCAGAACCATATCAAACGAAACGGAAATGTACATTATAAATATTACACAAATCATAACAATCGAAAAACTATTTTCGATAGTGTATACAGACGAAAACGCAAAACAAAACAAAACCCTAGCTGAGAAATCTCCTCGCAGACTAACAAAAACCTCACGAGAAATCCCCTCGTACTTCAATATCTTCCAACAAAAACAGGAGTACAAAACAAAACCGAAAAATCTTTCTTTAGAATGTAATGCTTAACATAAAACCATACTCAATACCTTAGATCGCGAAATCGACTGAAATGCCAACTAGTCATGCGGGGACTTCTCCTTCAGATACTGGGTGGAAAGGGAAAAGGCGATGAAATGCCAATTACAGAGGCTTTCGCGAGAGAGACAACTTTGAGACGACTCGAAATGGAAAAAGTCAAGACGTGAGTTGAGAAAAAGCAATTCACGGCTCCAATAAATTGGCTCTCGGGGTTACATACTGAAAAACCCCACTTCCTCTCAGATCGCCGAGATGGTCGCAGTCACGACTCCCCCACGCAAGGGCATTTTCGTCCAAAAATTTGAAACTCACTCCGTTCACATCCGTTACAGGGTTTGGGGGTTTGAAAAACATAGACTTTAAAAGGAGGGGGTTTTTGGGGATTGCAAAACTAACGGGGTGTTTTTGGCAATTTTACAAACTTAAAGGGTTTTTTTGGCAATTTCCACTTATATTATTATTATTATTATTATTTATAAAATATAAATAAATTATCTTTAGGAGGCATGTACTCGTGTATATATGTATGTGAAGTTAATACTTCAAGATATATGATCGCATCTTATATTAGATGTAGTTTAAATCTGTCTATTCATCAGAATAAAAACACTATGTATAAAAATTTTAGTTCGAATAGATTAGTAGGCTGTTGGAAACAACTTTTTATAGTTTCAATAATAATTTTTATTTTTTTATTAAAAAAAATTATGGTATTTATCCTAAATTAATATATTTATATAATGTTTAAAAGTGATAGGTTGGTAATGTAGATTCATTTATATTACCCTGTGGTGTAAACTTTGATCGCCATGTGGTGTACATAAAAAAATTTATATAAACCTTAGGATTATATTCAGTGGCGTAATTAGAAACAAAAATAATGGGGTGCTGAATTCAAATTTTAAAAAAAAATTAATTTTAAACAATTCTATTAATTCAAACTTGAGATTATAATAATAATCTATATAAAATATGTATATATCTAAGAATTTTGGGTAAGTGTAAAAAATTTTATCATATGTGCATGAATAACATTTAACTCAACTAACAATGAAAAACTAAAGTAATAAATAATGCAATTAGAAAACAACTCATGTAAATTCATAATCCAATTCAATTGGTAATTAAATGAATAATCAAAATTTTCACAACAATTAATCAAACAAATATTTAACATTTTTTACAATAATTTGCAAAATAAATTTTTCATAACAAATAACAAAACAAATATTTAATAAATATCATATTATTTTTGTTCACAAAAAATAATCAAACAATGAAACAAATTAAATTAACTTAAATTAAATATAAAAAAAAAAGGCAAGATAAGTCCTTACAAGATAAAACATAAATTTGGAAAAGATTGAGCGAAGAGAGAGAGAGAGAGAGAGAGAGAGAGGGAGAGAGAGAAATTGCATATGATCGTGAATAAGAACGGTTATATCTTTTTTAGAGATTTTTGAAATAGTAGTCGCAGGTTTTTTGCTTTTTATTTTATTTATTATACTATTATTTTTTATATTAATATTTTTAGAAATCTGATAATTATAAATTGATAAGTTTAATAAAAAATATATTTAAAGTATAAAATTAGAAAAATATTATGAAGATACATGTTTCACTACCCATGTTATATTATTATTTATTATTATTACTAAACATCAATTTTATTTAATATAATAATTTTAATCTTTTTATTTAATTTATTTTAAAATAGCATGGGTGGAATTTAAAAAAATAAAGAGAACAAATATGAATTAAAATTGTTAATATATATGCTTTTCCATGGGGCAAGGGGGTGCTAAAGCACACCCATGCCCCCCTCTCCTTCTACCCATGAGTATATTATTGGAAGATTTATTAATTTAGTTTGGTTTTTAAAATCTTTTTTGTGTGCACATAATACGACTTTAATCGCTCTATGTAATGTTTGACAGAATTAATTAATCTCTAGAAGGCCATCAAGTCACAATAATTGATGCACTACTGTATCCATTTGTTTTTTGACATCCTGTTGTGATGTAGCGTTTATCGTTTTTCTTTTTTTAAAAAATACTAGTAGTATTAATTATTATAAAAACAAATTTAATAATTATAATAATTCAAAATTTTTGGAAAATATTATAAAAATGTAACATTTTTACCTTAAAAAAAAAGGATTTTAGTGTGTGTGGAATTCAAGGAGGAACATGTGTGGTCGGATCTCATTCCGTTGATGTTATCTTTTTCCTTTGGATATTTTATTTAAATTCATTATATTTGTGGCTTAAAACAAATCTTATTATTTACTATACATGATATATGTATATATGTATGATATTTATTGATTAAAATAAAACCTCAAAGTTAACAATATAAGAAGTATTAAATAATTAATTATATATGGACATAGATAGAGGCAACGTGAAATTGTGGTTGCACCGGCCTTTGGTGGACCATGATCATGCACGCATAAATGCACCTTTGTTTTTATTAGTTGTTTTTCTTTTATGGCTTGGATTGGATTGGTGGGTGATTTCCAAACTAATTAATAATTAGTACCACTTCATGGTCCACAACTTCTAATGATGAAATTTCACTCAGCCTATTACTTAATATATCAGGTAAAATTTTTAACCTATTTTACTTTTATTATTTATCATCCTTGCCTAAGTAACTTGTAACATACAACCCACCATTTTCCTATAAATACACACACGCTCTTTGGGAAAATTTAAAATTACAATGACACTCAGTAGATATAATGTTTTAAAAAATAAATACAGATAAGTCAGGTTAGGAGTGTACATGAATGAATGAAAAATTATATCTTAACACACTTGTGCTTACATCTAACGTGAACTGAAATTCAAACATTCTTTTTCATTAAGACGCGAACATATTATGCAAGAGACCAATAAATCAAGAGATTATTAATCCATAAATATAATTGAATCTATATATCTTAATTTATATGAACCAAACAATATAAACATAAATTTAAAAAAATGATAAAAATAGATAAAAATAGCAATTTTTAGTAACTTTTCCGTAATTATATAAAAATGGGTAAAATATCCAATATTGTCTGAATTATAATAACACATTCCCAAAGACCATAATCATGTTTACTCTATCTATCTATTTAATATTAATTGTTACATCATGAGTGTTGTATAAATATTTAAATTGTCGTTAAAGCTCATAATAATTTTAGAAAATTATGATAAACCACTTGTTTTTGTTAAAGTTATTTATTTTTCATTAATACTTACATCTTTTTAAATGAGCAAAAGAGCAGAAAATTTTTTAAAAATAATACTTATAAAATTTAAAAAGGTGATAAATAATTTAAAAAATTTCAAATGAGACAATTAATATATAATAAAGAGAGTATTATTTGTCCATTTCAATTGTGATTTAGTTACCACACATCCAACAAAATAAAAATAGAAAAAGACATTTATGTGGATATAATACACATAATGATTATACAATATTTATGATTGAAGGTATTTATTTATTTATACACACATTCAAACATTTATTTTATAAGGGTATATTAGTAATTTTAAATTGTAAAGAAGAACCACATAAGTTGGTGCAAGTTGCAATGTAGAGAGAGCATTGAGTAGTGGGTTGTCAACCAACCTTTCATTGACCAACTTCCGTGAGACAATGGTTCCATCCATCGAACACCATTTTCACCCTTTCCATCACCCATCACTGTCATTGTCGGCTCTGTGGGACCTACATTTTTTTCTTTTTTTCTATTTATTTTTATTTATTTATTCTTCTTTTAATTACATTAAAATTAAAAAATAAAAAATATTTCAAATAATATAACAAACTCTCCATCTCTATCTCACTCACATAATAAAGTAATGGAACTTTGACAAACATATTTATAATAATGCAAACCACCTTTTAATATATTCAATAAAGTTTTCTATATGAAATGTTTATAATCTAATTTTACATAGGATGAAGATTTATGTATGTCTCTGATATATAACTTGTTTATATTTTACAACAAAAAAAATTCATATTTTAGTATTTTACAATTACATATGTATTTTTATTAATTTTTTTTAATTTTATTTGAAATTTTTATATTTATAAACTTTAAGGTATATTTTCTGTTTATCACTGTTCTTTCACTATAATAAGTGTTTTGATAAATAACTTGCTCTCCAAATAGGAGGTTTGTAATATTAAATAAATAAACAAATAAAATGATTTGTTTGGAGTTAATTATATTCTATTATTTATTTACATTGTTTGTGTGTTATTTTTATATTTTAATGTTTAACTATTTATCTTTATAATAAATTCTTTTTAACACATAACTATTAACTATTGAAAAAGAAAAAGAAAACTAGAAAAGTCTTAGGTGGATATATCTGTATTATCAGAATTGCCAGGGGGTACTAATGTAAAACAAACTCCAAATTTTTTTATTTATTTTTTTATTTATTTTCTATATATATATATATTATTATATTGTAGTATTTTTTTTTAACAGAGAGAGAGAGAGAGAGAGAGAGAAGAAGGTTTGGAGATGCTTCCTAATTTTTTTTTTAATTTTTTAATTATTAATTTGTTCCAAGTTTCCAACATATCTACCCGTCATTTTCGTGACTGTTTTCAGGCATGCCTTCAAATCAAATCCCATTCTCGTCGTCTTCTTCAACTTCTCCCTGTTTTCCGGCGGGACTCCGGGCATATTCCGGCGCCTCCCCTGCCCGCAGAGCTCATTAGTGGTGTCATGGTAATAAGAAGGTGGGAGTGAGGGCGTTTGTTTGAGTGGGGGCGGGGAGAGGATTGAAGGTGAAGCTTCTGAGAATAGAGGGGGAGAAAAAGATCACTTTTTTATTTTTATTTTTTTTTATTTTTATTTTGTTGGGAATGCTTTGTGGAGCGCATTCGTGAGTGAAATGAAGAGTTTTGTTTAAAGTTTGTTGCTTTTTGTAAAGAGAGGTAGAGATTGAAGGAGAGGGAGACAGAAAGGTGCTTCCTTTTGAACGGATTGGGTGCTTGGATCTTCAGAGAATGAAGGCTCCCACTTTGAATGATTTCTCTGGAAATCCAAATGAAGGTCAGGTTTTTCTATGAAGTTTTTGTTGATTTTTTGCCTTTTATTTGGGATTTTTTTTTTTTTTACAGTTCTTCTGAGATTCATTGTGTTTTCCTGCTGCTTTGGAGCAGTGTGTTGTGTGTGGTTTTTCTTTAATTCTAAGCAGCTTTGTGATCTTTGTTTGATGTTTTTCAGCTGTGGCTTCACTGAAAAAGGAAAGATATTCATACGGTTTTGAAGATTTGAGCTTTATTCAGTTTATTTTATTTTACTTTTTTGAAGAAACTGAGGTTTTTGGAATATGACATGTTGTTCTTTGGGTCTTTGAACTTGTTATAATCCCATAATCATGTTTTTTTTTGTCATTTAGTGTTATTTTAATTTTTTGTGAAGGGAAAAGTGATTGCAGTTCTTCATTATTTGCACAAGTTTGTGTGGTTTTCTTGGTGCTACTAACGTTAGCTCTTTCAATTCAATTTGTTTTCTCTTTTAGAAATATAGATAAGAAAAAAAAAACACTGCATTGTAATTTTAGATGTCAAATTGCTAATCTGCAACATATATTCATGGACAAACAACTTGTACACCTCCATCCTTGTTTTGAGATAAATTTCCCCTCTGTTTTACAGTATTGTCATAATTAACGAATATCAACCAATGCCCAAACTACTAAAGCCAAAGTTTCAGATCTATTATATTTTGAGTTTTCTTATACTCAATGTTACTAATTATGTGTTCCATTTGAGTTAAGCAGGAGAAAGAAAAACTATCAATTCTGAGCTATGGCATGCTTGTGCTGGACCACTGGTGTCGCTGCCGCCTGTGGGCAGCCTTGTGGTCTATTTCCCGCAAGGTCACAGCGAACAGGCATGTCTGTCTCCTGAGGTTCGGACAATTTATCTATTGAATATGTTTGCTGAAAGCCTGAAAGTGGTTTGTTTGATGATAATTCCAGGTGGCAGCCTCAATGAAGAAGGATACAGATAGCATTCCAAGCTACCCATCACTGTCTTCGAAGATAGTTTGTGTGCTTCATAATGTCACTCTACATGTATGCTAGTTTTTACTTGTTATTGTTTAAATATCATTTTCAGAAGTGAGTACTGAACTTGTGTTTTTAATTAGGCTGATCCTGAAACCGATGAGGTTTACGCTCAGATGACTCTTCAGCCTGTTAATAATGTAGGTCAGCAATCACACTTAGATCACTATTACTGTCTGCCCATTCTTTGGCTCATTAAAATCATGGCAGTTACCTATAACTCCGTTTTGTCTTTTTGTAGTATGACAAAGAGGCATTGTTGGCATCTGAATTGGGCCTCAAACAAAATAAGCAACCGGCTGAATTCTTCTGCAAAACACTTACAGCAAGTGATACGAGCACTCATGGTGGATTTTCAGTTCCTCGTCGCGCAGCTGAAAAGATTTTCCCGCCACTAGTATGTGTCATCTGGCTGTGCAGTTCAAAGATCATGAAATATATTCATTGCATGCTGCCTTACCAGGATATATTTTCATCAGGATTTTTCAATGCAACCACCAGCACAAGAACTGGCCGCAAAGGACTTGCACGATGTCACATGGACATTCCGGCATATCTATCGTGGTATGTGATCCTTCTACATTTATTTCTCTCTTTCTTTTCCTGTACATTCTTTACATTATTCTCTTCAAACTTTTAGGCCAGCCCAAAAGGCATCTCTTAACTACTGGTTGGAGTGTGTTTGTTAGCTCGAAAAGACTCTTTGCAGGCGATTCCGTCCTTGTCATTCGGTAAGCTTATTTAGAATTTATCTGCATAAATTTTACTTTTGGTTGTCTGTCAATTCAGAGTGGCACACAAATCATCTTGTTCTGATGCAGAGATGAAAAGTCACAGCTCCTCCTGGGAGTAAAACGTGCCAATAGACAGCAACCAGCTCTATCATCTTCGGTTTTACCTAGTGATAGCATGCATATCGGGATCCTTGCTGCTGCTGCTCATGCTGCCGCAAGTAACAGTCCATTCACCATATTTTACAACCCAAGGTACACTGCTTCATTGATTAACAAATAGCCATGCATATACAAGCAATAACATAAGTTTTGGTTATTTATATAACCTTATGTAGAGCTAGCCCATCGGAGTTTGTTGTTCCTTTGGCCAAATACCTCAAGGCAATGTACACCCAAATCTCTCTAGGCATGAGATTCAGGATGATGTTTGAGACTGAGGAGTCCGGAGTGCGTAGATATATGGGCACGGTCACTGGCATTAGTGATTTGGATCCTGTTAGATGGAAAAATTCACAGTGGCGCAATCTTCAGGTTAAGAATTGTTTGGCATGTAGTTATTATCCAACACTCTTGAAAAAGTGATGGAACTTTTCTTGTTTGAGTTTTTAACCAATGTTTCTTTCAAAGTGATTATAATGAAACCGGTTTTTACTACTGTAGGTTGGGTGGGATGAATCAACAGCAGGTGAGCGGCGGACTCGGGTATCAATATGGGAAATTGAACCTGTGGCAACTCCTTTCTATATATGCCCTCCACCATTTTTAAGACCCAAATTTTTTAAACCGCCGGGAATGCCAGGTATTATAGTGCATTTTGGTTTGCCAGCCATTTAATTTTCTTCAAATATATCTTACCATGAATCATGAAGTTAAAGCAGAGTGCCTGTAATCCATTAGCACTCAAATGTTCTTCTCACTTTCCTTATTTGTGATGACAATGAATGCCATCATTTGAACAGTTTCTTGATCTTTTGATTATTATATCTGTATGGCATGGCTTTTTTATGGGAAGTCATTCATGCGAAGCACTAAAATGTGAATTGAAGCATGTTTTTCATTGATGTTCACAAAGTGGTAGAAATGGTTGTCCAGCTCTAATGTTTTGTGTTTCAAGATGATTTTCAAAGTTTGAACAAACTTGGTTTGTTGTCTTTTATCCTGCAGCATGTGAACATTGTTGCTGTGTCATAGAGAAATATGTATTGACTTCTGCTTCAATGTAATACGACTGACCAAGTTTTCACAAAATTGATTGGCAGATGACTCTGATGTTGAGAATGGATTTAGAAAGACAATGCCATGGCTTGGTGATGACTTCGGCAAGGAGGCTCCTAATCCATTTTTTACTGGTTTTAGCCTTGTCCAGTGGATGGCCATGCAGCAGAATTCACAGCTAATGGCCTCTGCGGCTCAGTCAGTACACTTTCCATCTCTTGCCGCTTCTGCTGTACAGAATACGAGCACTGATGACCCATCCCGATTACTGAATTTCCAAACAAATGCCTTGCCTCCACAAAATCTACAATTCACTTCTAAAGCTACACACCAACTGCAACAAATGGAACAACAGCTGGCCCTCCCATGGCCCCAACAGCATCAGCAGCAGCAGCAGCAGCAGCAACCACAGCAACAGCAACAGTTTTCTACTGTTACACTGCCAGAGCAGTCACAGAAACAACAGTTTCTACAACAGCAAAGAAATCCTAATCATACACAAGAGCAGCATCATCAGCAACAACATAATTCCATTGTTCTAGAGAATCAGTCACGACAACCACAGCAGCATCAGAAACTTCATGGACAACTGCCACAAAATCAACTGCAGGAACAACACTTAAGACCTGCCGTATCTCAGCAAAACATCGAGCCAGCTCAGAAACAACATCAGTCTTTTAGCAGCCAATTCTTACCACAGAATCAGATACTGAACCAAGTTTTGCCACCACCTTCATTTCAAGTTCAACAGCAAGGGATACCAAAACCGGGAAATTGTTTATCCAATATCAGTTCGTTTCAACCATCATCATTATCTGGAATTTCACAGGTTCAACCACCTGTTGAAGACCAACTTTTTCTCCTGAAGCAGCAGCAGCAGCAGCAGCAGCAGTTCCAACAATCCCAACAGCAACAACAACAACAACAACAATGCCAATCTCAGCTACAACTGCAGTTACTGCAGAAACTGCAGCAACAGCAAGTGCTCTCTCAACTTAATCCACAATTACAATCTCAGTTGTTAACACAATTAAGTCAACAGTCTCAACAACAGCAAAATTTGCAACCACAGTTGCTGAACACTCAATTTTTGCAACAGAAGCAACAGATACCCATTAGTCATACGACCGATCATGTCAAACCAGAGCCACTTGTTCGAGCTAATTCTACGTTAAGTGAGAATGAAGGACCATCATGTTCAACATCTCCTTCCACCAACTTCCATGCTACTCCATCAAGCTTACTCAAAAGACACCGGCAAGGACCAAGCATCTTTAATGAAAGCATGGGCGTTCGTCATCTTGACAATCAACTTCAAGAAATTCAAAGCAGGTCAGATGGTCAAATGAAGCATGAGTTACACTGCATTAAAGAGACCGATCAGCTGCCACATCAACATGCTGTTTCAGATCAACTGGATGCATCTTCAGCGAGTTCATTTTGTATGGATGCTGCTGCTGTGCAGGAAGGTTTTTCACTTCACCCTCTTTGCATGGATAGTGATGTACCTGAAGATAATCGGAACAATTTTCTCATTGGTGCTACAAATGATGGGTTGGTGATGAACACTATGCCTACAAGGGGCTTAAGCTCGGGAAAGGATATCGAGAACTTGCTATCAGGTTATGGTAATCAGAAAGACATGGATGCTGAAGTGTCTACTGCAGCTATCAGTTCTCAATCATTCGGTATACCAGACATGTCCTTTAGGCCTGGTTGTTCTAGTGATCCTGCTGCCAATGAAAGCAGAATGTACAACAGAGGAATGTGGGCTAACCAACCGCAGCGAATGCGGACATACACCAAGGTTTGCTTAAATTTTCCGGCACTCTTTTCTAATCCATTCATGTGTTCTCTGTATGCATTAGATGAATTGACAAACACGAAAGCCGTTTGTGAGGGTGGTTGCTTGAATTCAACTATATAACGTTTACTTTATGGAAATGTGTAGGTACAAAAGCGAGGATCGGTGGGAAGGTCTATTGATGTAACACGGTACATTGGATACGATGATCTCAGGCGTGATCTTGCACGCATGTTTGGCATTGAAGGGCAGTTAGAAGACCCGCACCGGACTGAGTGGAAGCTGGTCTATGTTGATCATGAAAATGACATATTGCTTGTCGGAGATGACCCTTGGGAGTGAGTTCTTCACCATATATACCTACTATTAAGTTAAAAACTTAACTTTCCCCATTCCGATGTATTGTTCTTGCTTCCATAACTGCAGGGAGTTTGTGAGCTGTGTTCAGAGCATCAAGATACTATCACCGGTGGAAGTTCAGCAGATGAGCTTGGACGGCGACCTGGCTAGCGTGCCGCCAGTACAGAACCAAGCCTGCAGTGGTTCTGATAACGGGAATGTGTGGAGGGGTCACTACGACGATTCAGCTGCGTCCTTTCAACATCGGTGACAAATGTAGTGACTGTATATGTAACTTAAGAAAATTACCCGGAGATGGAGATGGCCGACTTTGTTGAATGTGTTCTTTAGTTCTTGAAAGGTCTCTGTTGTTGATCTAATTATTCAAGTTTCAGAAGACGATTTTTGGTTGTTGCTGGACAGAGACTTACATGTACATGTATTAATACAATCATATTTTCATTCTTTCTATCAAACACTTCCCCAGGCCTTCAATGTATCACTGAGATTTCTTATTTGATTGGCAGTGTTCTTTTTCTCAATTTCTTTCAAATTCTGCCCCAGGCCTTAAATGTATTAAGAATCCAGATTATATCCTTATGTGGATGTACTATTTAGTATTTACTTATCATCTTTGTTGTAAAAGTCAATATATTTATTTTTTATTTTGTATCTATGACACATATTGTATATTTGGCTTTAAACACATCTGCAATTTTTCACATCATCATTAAAGAATCCCAAAAATATTAATCACAACTAAAAAAAATCACAAACTTTTACAGGCAAATCAAAGATTCAAATGAGTCAATTAAGTGTTTTAGTTTCATTTTTTTTTTTGTTCCAGTTCACTCATACTTATTTTGGTTTCAATGAGTATTGATACCATAGAACAAGTACAATGACAACCTTAGAACCAAAAAAGAATATATATATATATATATATATATATATATATATATATATTCTGAAGGCCTCATGGATCAGAGATGAGATGAGAAATCATGGCATTTGCTGTTTCTGGGCTATCATTGTTTACACTGGGGATGATATGATCAGGAGATATAAACCTCACAAATTCTCTCAACTCTGAAAAACTGCAGTGCTCACTGTAAGGAACTTCATATCTGCAAAATGACACAAAAACACTTAACCATGAGAACACCATCAAATATATAATAACAGAATAATGATGGATTTCATTGATAAATGAAGTTGATTATGAGCATTTTGCACTACCTGATTATAGTTCCCTGTTGCCATCTTCTTCCAGGAGTCTTCTTCTTTCCTTTTCCAAATGTCCAACCAGTAGGGGAAAATGCAACAATAAGATTAAATCGGCCCTGTCACAAGTAATTTAATTTCATACCGGTAACGACTATGAATAAATCGAAATCATTCAGTGATTGATCTTGGACTGTATTTAACTAGACTATCTGTTTCAAATGGAAAATAGCAATTCATAGTGGCAGTTTGAGCTAAATAAAATGCCTTACATGGTATTGGTTGGATAAATGCTTTAGCCGTTTAAAGCTTGCTATTGTCCACATAGGAACAACGTGAATGTGGCTTTCCATCTCATTTACAGTAAACCATTGCATATCCTCAGCAGGTAGTTGCAAGCATTTCAGTAAGCGCAATTTGGAGGCACCAACATATATTTTCTTTCTCAGCAATCGAGCAACTTCTATAAACAGTTTTTCTTTTCCTGTCATACATATTATATACTAATCAACAATTTTTGGAGGGAAAAAACAACAGAGAAGAGAAACATGTCCAGATGATGAATACCAATTGTGTAAGTGCCAATAAGGAAAAGAGTCTTTGGGTTGAAAGTCTCTGCTTGAATAGCCTCAATAACAAATTGTATTACTGCCTCTTGTTTTGGAAAATCATACTGCAGATAAAATTTTGTATAGACTTGAAACAAGTTATAGGTAGAGTTATACACAGAATGCAAGTTCTCATAAATGACTTACTTGAGGATTGCAGTAAGTAGTGTCAAGGATGAGAGTGTTGATGTGACATGACTGTAAAATGGAATTGCTAGCCATTTCCTCAGAAAAACGGAAATCACCAGTATGCAGTACTGCCTATCAAATACAAGGCATGATTTATTCAGATGAGATGAGTCTCAATAATATCCTTGCCAATTATGCCACAATCCAATAGCAAATGTCCTTGCAGAAGATATAGTACTGTAAATAATACTGTACCTTACCATTGGATGGCTCAAACAGTATGATTATAGACCCAGGGCAATGGTTTGCGTCAAAGCATGTCAAAGTGACACCGGAAACAGTAAATTTTTGGTTGATGGGTAAGACTTGAAGTTTATCCCATGGTACACCAAGTTTAGAGTTTACAAGATGTGCTGTAATAGAGGAGCAATAGATTTTCCCATGGCAGAAACTCCTTGTAAGACCCTGATAATCTGTCAAAAGAAATGCCTTTTGAGTCTCAATAGAACCAGTAACACAAATAGATATGTCTTATGAGTTTTGGTTCATTGTGAGAAATCAAGAATTCAAAAGTGTGGATAGTGCGTGGACCAATTAATTTAGGAATATACCAGAAAAAAAAAATACCACCAATGAGGCCGTGAGAAGTATGAACCAGTATTTCTAATTTTTTAAACATGTTTAAACACCTAATTTAGCAATTTGCACAATGGTAGAAAAGCAGGACAACAATTATTCCATCCAAATAAGATATCTGCTATATATTTATGCTGAAAATATTGGTTTTCAACCCTCAAGTCAAAATTTGTGCATTTTAACCATTAAAGTGATAGCTTTGTCCAATTTAATCCTTCTGTTCATCTGCCTACCATATGGACCGGCATGGACTGGCACTGGCTGAAAGAAGCTGCTAAATTAGAACATGTCAGACACACACAGCACCAGACAAGCCAGCATCAGTCACAAAACAGACGTTAGACAGTGGGGCTATATTGAACAAAATTGACTACTATGGGGCTAAAACAAATAATATTCAAATTGAGGAATGAGAAAGAAAAATCATGCACATTTTAGAAACTGTCAAGCTCTTGGAACAAATAATGCAATTCAGAAAAGTAGCATTTAGCCCTAAACGTTGATGCGAACAACAAATGCTGTATTACAAAGCTTATACGAGCAATAGGTATAATAGTAAAATTAATGTTAGTACTGCTAGATACAAATCAAACATATTATTTCAGTCCAATTTAATAAAAAAGTTTAAACTGATAGGATAGGAAGCCCATATTTTCACAAATTCATATTTATCAAATTTACCTTTGTAAGGCTATCAGTTACACTAACAAGAAGAACAAATTATTTAATCAAATTCGTTCACATAACCAGAAGCATATCTTCAGAGGATCTGAATGGACTTACGGTCTATGTGAAAGTGTGTAAGAAACCAATGACTGCAATCACCTCTTAAATAACGAAAGGCATCCTGCGCATATAGAAGAATGATAAACTCAGGGAGGAGCAGAGTTTGTTGCAAGAAATCCCGACCATATTAACAACAGAACACCCATTATACTAGGTGAAAACTTATGTCAAAGTAGCAATTTCACTTAAACTGTACAATGCACCATACCACTCGAAATGGAGTTCCTGGTATGCAACACCAAGCTGGTGTATCTTTGACTTTTCGAAATACTGGAACTTTTCCTAACACCAACCTTCTTGCGAGCTGAATCATTGCTACCTTTTTCCGTCACAGTAAGTTGTTTGTTATGGCTGCAAACAGTCTTCCTGTCCACCTTTGGACCTTGGAAGTATTCTGTGATCAGTTTATTATCTGTTGAGGATAATTTCATGTTAGCATTGCAAGAAGAAGAATGAGAAGCTTCACTTTCTTTCTCTTCAGTATGATTGTTTCTGTTTCTGAGCTCCTTGAGTGCATGGACAATCTTCTTTCTAGGTCCAAGGGCACTGATGCCAATACTAAGTAGATCCTGCAAAATCACATTATGAAAATACAATTAGTTCAAACTGAAGTACATGATACAATCCAAACATAAAAACCTAAGTTCCAAATAAGAAAGTAAAATACGGATGGAATAAAAGAAGCAAGAAGATTAGCATAGTTCAGGGTGTCACACATAGCAAACCTCTTCTGTTAGCCACTGCAATGTATCCCAATCAATTTCTTCCCTACTGAATGCTTCTTCATACTTTGATAAGCCTAATGATCGCAGCCATTCAAGCACAGGGTTGGCATCCACTACTTGCCCAAGTGAATTAGATTTTACTTGACCATTAGAATTTGTCACCTGCAATGTGAAGAAAGTGATCCACGGATTTCTAAACAGAAGTAGTCACTTGCAATGTGGAACAACTGATTAATAGTGATATTGAGATGGGACAAACAACTTCCAGGTCAAAAGCTTCTGTTCCAAGGTGTAAAAGCAAAGCATCAAAAAAAGCATTTTCCTGCCTTTTTCTGCACTCCATATACAAATACTATCTTTTTTATGAATGAAAATGATTTATCAACTATTATCAAAGAAAGTTAGAAAGCATTTTCAAGAAGCAATGACCATAACATCATAATAGATTTTACTCTTAGCATGTAGTTTTTAGATTAGTAAGAAAAAAAAAGATAGAAAGATAACCTGCGTATTATCACCTTTGTCCAGACAAGCATTGGTGTGCGCCAGTCGGAGTTCTTCACCCAATCCTGTAATATCAGTTCCACATAATGGGCATTCAACCAAGCAACCCCTTTGTATTACTGATGTATCAACAATCCCACCACTCCCTTTTGAGATGTCAATTCTAGATAAAGCATTCTCTTCTTCTACCACTGAAAATTCACTGATTGACAAATCTCTAGCATTGTCAGACTCCAGCTCTCCAAAAGCATCCCCCTGAGATTTAACTGGACTTGTTCTACAAATTTCTCTTTCCTCAAGACAACCATTTGTGTGAATATGCCGAAGCTCTTCACTGAGCTTTGAAATATCAGTTCCGCACATGGGACACTCAACCAGAATATTAACTTGTTTACCAGATATGTCGAGTTTGATATCGTTATCATTTGTCCCTAACCCAGAGCTACCTTCATCACTCATCTTGGAGTATGAGAGTATATACTTTTCTAGTGTTGCATTCCTCCAGTCCTCCTCTTCTAAAAACTCATCATGAGCTCTACAATCAGAACTGACTCTACATTCATCCAAACGCACTTCATTTGGACTAGAATCCTTATGCCTTCCATCCAAACAATCATTTGTGTGAGCATGTCGAAGCTCCTCACTCAAATCTGAAATATCAAAACCACACAAGGGACAATCCACTCGAAGGCCACTTCCTCGGGATTCATATGCCCCAACCTCTAAATTATTAGAATCATGAATTCCGCTAGTCTCACAGCACAGGTTCATTAGCTCATTTAGCTGAGAACCAAGCTCAAAATCCTCAAAGCCATCCTCTTCCAAGCAACCATCCTTATATTTCATGGATGCAGGCTTTGATATCAAACCCAAAAGCCTGGCCTCCACTGATGTTGAGTAGTAACTACTCTTCCCGATTTCCAACCCATCCTTTTCACCGCAACCCTCAAATTCATGAACCTTCAAATCATCACCATGAGCCTGCCCATCTCGCACAAAATCAGATACATTTGATTCCAAACTCTCAACTACTTTCAATTCATTTGAGCTCGAAATATCAAACCTTTCCTCTTCCGTATCATTCTTCCGATCAAAATCGCTTTTTGAGGATACTGCGCCACCAATCCCTGACCCTTCTCCCAGTTTCGATGCTCTCGGAGCCAAAAGCTTTGGTCTTTGAGTTCTCCCTCTTTCATCCTCCCAGCCAGGACATTGCGAAGCTCCTCCTCGATTCTCCTTCCCAATCCGACACGGCAACTTCAATCGCTTCCGCACCGGAGCTCCATTGGATTGCTTCAGAGGCTGGGATTTGGAGATCACTCGAAAGGGAATCTGGAAATCGCCATCGTCGCTGTCTGACATTTCTAGGGTTTCAGTTTCACTGGATTGAAAGAACAAATTTTTGGGGGCAATTCTCAGCGAAATTCAAATGCTCTTTTCAAACGAACGAAATTGGAGGGAACCAAAGACATTTAAGTGCCGGTATCACGTGCAACTCACGTGACAAAAGATCACGTGTAACTCGCGTGACAAAAGGAAAAAAGACCAATCGGCCCACTATTTTGTTAGCTCTTTGGGCTTTGAGCTGGGCTTTAAAAAATCTTTTTTTTTTAATTAATAATTTAATTGTTCAAATTTATATATATATATACATTTTTTTTTAGATTACATGGTGTATTTGTTAAAAAAATCAAATTAGGTATTGTTTTTATTTCAAATTGACTATATTTATGTAATGATCCTATTTTGAAAAGAGTGGAACACGGTTTTTTGAATTTATTGGCATGCATGCCTTCAAATTAATCAGTTTTTATAACTTTATTTTAATCTTTTCTTTTATATTATTATTTTGACTTAAAGAGTTTTCTTTGACTTGATCAAGTTCAGTTAATTTGAATTAAAAATAATAATAATTTATATTAAAAAAATACTCATGCTCTTTGAAAGTATAAAATACATCGCATATAGACTAAATGAGGGCGTGAATATTTAGAAAATAAATAAATATGAATATTTTACAACTTTTAATAAAACTCAAAAGCACGTTTCCATTATATATGAATATTGTTCTCTTGTTTGGTTTATTAAGCTCTGGTTTAATGTTTAATATTTCACATGGTTAGTGGGTTGGCATGATGATTTGTTTAATTAGTAATTTATATTCAATTTTTTTAATGCATACATCTTTGGAAATATCAAAGCACGTTTTATTCAATCAAGTAGGTCAAGACAACAACTTGATTAAATAATTTATCTATGCATGCAATAGCATTTGGTTTTAAAATTTGATATATATTTTCATGATGTATGTATATATATATATATATATTAATGAGCAGACGGTGGAGTTAATATCTTATCACACATGTTAAGATTTGAACCCAGACCTAATACCAATATTCATTAGCTTCATTATATATATACATTGACGAAAAATGATATATAACATTGTCCAGAGACAGACAAATAAAAAAATGCACTAATTACAATGACTTTAAGATCTTCTACAATGCATTATAAGTGACTTAAAACTTCTGGACACACAACTTTTAAAAAAGAGGGATATATTATCGCCCATAAAAAATCCATCCGAACACAAAAAGTAGTATTTGGGTTTGAAATAATATAAAAACAGTACTTCATTATAGGGATTTAACCATGCAATTTGCACATGCACCACTTAATAATACCCCACTAAGGCTAACAAATGGTTGTTTCATAATATTTTCATAACTAATAAAAAACATATATTTATGTTGATCATGTTACAATCAATATTTTTCTATATTAATTTAATTGTCATTTATTTTCATATGTTATTTATAACATGTGCACAAAATGGTCACCGCATTTTCAAGTGGGCGGCCAAATTGTTGCTTACATTCATAAGTTTCTTAGACCCAACCAATAATTCACAAGACTTCCATTTCTTATATTCCAAAAGAACAATGACAAAGATTATTGCAATAAAGTCAACAAAACGCGTGACAATAAAAGCAAATCGTTTGATTTCAAAATCATACAAAAAATACACCCTAAAATAAATAAATAAATAAATAAAAATAGAGACCTTAGTACAGAAACAAGAATTCCATTAGAACGGAAACTTTCTGCAGATTAAAGTTAGAACAAGAACTACAAATCAAACATTTCTACAAGAGTTTTTTTTTTTAAGCTTTATCAACAACAATTAACATTCTTGGTTTATTGTTCTATCTTCGGTACTCGAATTTCCGGTCATCTTCAGCGAGTTGAGGAGCCAAGCCAAGCCATGATTTCTTGTCTTCAGGTTTGATCATCGAGGCCGGAGATCCGTTCACTTGATATGGTGCCTTGGCAATAATCCTTAAATATTTGGAAAACATACAGTCAATAAATTGATTCAAATTATGAATTCATTTTCATCATTCATTGATAAAGAATCAATGGAACACTGAAATCTCACCTTTCTTTTCTCTTTTCCAAGAATCTATGCAGTGAGGCTCTTCTTGCAATAGGCATTTCTGCAAACAATTAAATAACAGAGCTTATGTTGTTAATAACTGAAATTTTCATCAGAAAAAAATATGATGAATTAATGGGAGTTGTATCTGACCTGAAGAATTTGGTTGTGGGTTTAATGCAGGAATTGGAGAAGTTGCAGTTTGAGTTCTTGCCATTTGCATGAGATCTTTTGCTTTTTCAGCCGGAAAATTATCGAAAACTAGTACTTTTCCACCGTAGAATATTGTCAATGGTGCATTCTCCAAATGACTAAATATCAACAACAATGACAAGAATTATAGTTAGTGCTTTGCTTTATGATTTGCAGAAATGGAAATGATTTCAATGGTTGGTGAATTAGAAATTATACCTTTGATTGGCAGAGTGTGAGAGGCCAAATCCAGAGTGTTGAGGGAAACAAGTCCATTGATTTGGGGGCTTTTTGTTCAGAAATTTGAGTTTCTTTGATTTGTTCATCTGGAACAACAGCACCAGGGAATAATTTCATTGGAGTTGGTGGTTTATGTGATGATCCTGAACAAATTAAATAAAGAATTATATTAGAAAAAAAAAATCCATAAAAAAAATTGAACCAATTAGATCAGATAGTTTTGGTAAAGGCTCTCAAATCCAAGAAGAATAAGAAGAACAAAGGTCTCAACTTTCCTCTCTTTCATACTAAGAATACATCAAAGTTAATGTTTTTAGCCTTGTTTGATCTACATACAATCAAAAGTTAATGTTTTTTTTTTTATTCATTCTAAGATTAAATCAAAGACCATGTTTTTCAAATTGTTTGATCTATATACACAGAATCAAAAGCCAAACCAAAAAATAAGATGAAGAACAAGAACAAAAGCTTTCAACTTTCTCCTTTCATCACTCTATTCTAATTGAATCAATTGAAACAACAAACATCAAAATATTTCCATTAAGAAAGAATGAAAAGAAAGAAGAAGCATACCTTTAGTCATCAAATCAGCAAAACTCCCATTTTGCTTTAGATATTGGCTCAAAAGATTACAAGTTGCAGAGAAGCTACTCTTGTCCTGCTTGCCCATCTCCTTCTTTATCTTCTTCTCTTCACTTTGAGCTCTAGATTGAGAGAAATGGTTCTTCTTTCTTTCTTTCTTTCTTCTTCTTCTTCTTCTTCTTCTTCTTCTTTGCTTGGAATAACTTTGGCAATGGAGTTGTGTTTGTTTTATAGTCTAATAATAAATAAATAAATAAATAAATAATGAGATATATTTAATAATTATTTTTTTATTATTTAATTTTTTTTTAAAAAAAAGGAGAGAAAGTTATGGGTAACGTGATTCTTATTTTTGTGAGGTTGTGGGAAAGATAAGAAGAGCATGCTTTGAAAATTATTTGGAGGAATGAAACACGTGCTTTTAATTAGTTGTAACAATAGGAGACAAAGTCCAATTGAATCCTTCAACTTGGACACAATATTAATTAATTAATTAATTAATTAATTAAAAAAACATTTTTCGTATACATCCCTTTCAAATCTTCAAATTGCCCTTGCTATGTTTATAAGGTTTCTAGTTTAACATGTGAAATATGTGTTATTTATTTTTTATATAATTATCATTTTTATAACTAATTAAAAAAAACCTTAAAAAATGTAATTAAATTATTATAATTTTGAGATTTTGTAGGGATGTGAATGCAAAAGAATACATATAATTTAGAATTATTGAGTCTGTGTGCTTGAAAGAGCCCGTTGTTTCTATAAATCATGATTAAAAAATTATTTATTTTTAATCATTATTAATTAATTATTATTATCAATATAAATATGAGCTCTAGTTCCGCCTAAAAGACAAATTTAAGAATAAATAAACAAATAAATCAATAAACAAAAGGATCTTTTTTTAAAAAAATTAAAAAGTTTTTAAATAATATAAAAATAGTGGGGCCCGCTCAAAGGTCTTTTTAGCGGCTTCCACGCTGTTTCCGCCGTTTCCGTTGGATTTTTTTTTAAAAAAAAAAAATCACGTGATAAATGTGTGACATCGTAGGTCGTGTCGGTAGGCGGCAAGCCAACTCATAGCCCTCTAAGCCACTCATTGTGCCGCATTTCGTGCAATGGTTGTTGAATAAAGACACGTGTCTAACACCAATACACGGAGACTCAGCCAACGTGAGACCGAGTGCAATGGCTATCTTAGAGTGACACGTGTCTTAGACTAATACATGAAGACTTGGCCAAATTGTGACCAAGAATGCTAAGTTAGGAATCTTAGGACTAAATTTGTTTAGCGTGGAGTTTGGACTTTCATATTTTTATTATAATGATCTTTTTATTGGTCATGGTCTTCTTGCCATGTGCTCTCTTTATTTAAGAATTAAGAAATTGACATCAATTAGTATGAGGTTTGTGAATTTTGAAATCAATTAATGTTGTTGTTTTTAAATTCAATTCAATTGTTGTTATAAATATATAATCAAGTCAATAAGTATTGCTTTGATTTTTTTTTTCTTGAAATAAATAAATCATGAATTGATTAAAATAAAAAATAGATACCAAGAGAGGAAAAACATAGTCTTACTGTTTATCTAGTTTTTTTGTATTGAGATAAAAACAATTTTTTTTTTGTTATAAAACTAGTTAATGTTTATTATCAATTAAGGAATTCTGACTCGCTCCTTGGTAACTACCACATAACCATTCTTAGTGATGGGTTTATAGATTTTATTATTTTTTTATTATATAATATAGGATTAGTTGATAATTACTTTAAAAAATTCATGTATTTTACTTTAAAATTTATTAAATCAAAGCAATTTAACGGATGAGGTCGAGTCATCTCGGTTTTATAGTAATTATCACTGGAATCAATTTCGTGAGATCATCTCCCAGTGTTTAAGATGCAATAAAGATTAGATGGAATTTCAAATTTAAAATTAGTTATTCTTCAAATTATTTAAGCATGTGTATTAATTATTTCTCATTTAAATGGTGCAGTTTCAATTGGTTCCTCATAAAATATTATTCATACAATGGAGAAGTAGATTCCCACAATTATCATGTAGGAATGATACCAAAACATGAAGATGTGTTCAACATGCCCAATAAATACTGATCCAAACATCATGAAAGACGACAACAACAATCCGTTAGTCCCAACAATTCGACATTTGCTTTAAAACTAAAACCTGCCATTATCATTAAGAAAAGGTTTTGCCAAACAATTTTTTTTGTTACAATATAACTGAGAAAATGTCTTGCTATATGTACATATCTCAAGTGAATGAACAACAACAACAGCAATTCCTACAACAACTACAACAGAAGAAAATATATATTGATAGTATTGCTCTGTGTCCCGGACTTCTTGTAATAAAGAACAAAAGAATTTCTCTCAGAAATCATAGTCAACGTCAGTATTGTTCTGCGAGACAGAGTGCTTCACCAGGTTCCCTTGTTCATCGTATCTGTCCAGGTTTTCACATGGTGAAGGGAAAATAGAACCAATTGTGCGGCCTTGGACAAAGGAGCATTGGAATATATGCTTCTTTTTGTATGTTATGCCTACTGACATGTCCTTGAAGCTGATGTTCTTCACTGGGATTTCTTCACTGCCATGGATCCTGACTGGGACGCGAACCCCCTGGCCGTGGATGCCTTTAAAGTTAATCCTCTCAATTGTAGGTAGAGCTTTGGGATCAAAGCCTTCATCTGGATGTTCGTTGTAGTCAGTCTTGATGACAATTCCGACACGTACATTGTCAAATGTGAGGTTGTTGTATGAGATGTCTCGCACGTAGCCGCCTCTCCCTGGTGCAGTTTTAATCCTCACCCCACGTCTAGATTCCCAGACATGAAGGTTCTCGATTGTGACATTTGAAACTCCTCCAGACATCTCGCTGCCTATTGAGACTCCAGCACTGCAAGTGACAAATGAGTCATCATCATTCATATGTTAAGCTTTAACAGAATATAGGAAAAAAAAACAAAAGATGACTATAATCTATATTATACGTTCCGATACAATCACAGAAGAATTTATCAAATACTACGTGTTTACCTGATTTCCACTCTCTAAACTTATTGGGAAAACTTGCAATGACCCAACCAACAAGCCAGAAGGCCTGTTTCCATGAAGGAAATTCACCTTGTATGAACTAACATGGTGAATGCATGAGAAGCTACTAAAAATATGATACAGTGCTAAAACATTGTACAGCATAAGACTTTGCCATAAATAAGACACTTCTAGTGCTGAACCAACTCTTCATGTCTTATCCACTGGATCAGGTCATGCAACATTTAACTGAAAGTCAGCTTTCCAGCCACATAGCATACAATGGAGGACACTCTTATTGGACAAAATTGTTTGCTTAATAAAAAAATTTAGCCAGTTCTAATAGATTAAAAAATGGGAATTTATAATGCAATCTTAACCAATTTCTTAGAAAGAACATGGTAATAGTAGCTCATGTTGGCTTTTTACGTGCTTGGTTTTTTGTGTAAGTAAATGTATTGCAATTGCAGGTCTGCAAGTCCAACGCGAAGGTCATGAAAAAATTAGTGGCAATAAAAGCGGCTCATTTGACATGGTAACTAGTAAGCACATAATGTAGATCATGCTCAGAAACACACCTGACCACAGAACGAACTATGACATTGCGAATTAAAATGTTGGCAGATGGCTTCGCATATTTAATTCCATATTGATCCCAGCCACTCTTTATTGCTATTCCATCATCTCCCACGCATATGTAACAATTCTCAATCACCACATCCTCACAAGAATCTGAACCATCAACAAACAGAAATCAAAATCCAAAAGTTATGAATAGGCTGTCAGTGTACAAACGTGCATTTGTGCCACCATATTGTTCAGATTTCACTGATTAGACCAAGTCCAGAACTACACCCAAGCAGAATAACAGAGTGGTGAAACAGGAACTGGCTTAAACATATTAATAACCAAAAGAAAAACAAAAACAAATTTACCTGGATCTATTCCATCTGTGTTGGGAGCCCCAGAGACAGGGGCCAAGATGGTGACATCTGAAATAGTTACATTCTTGCAATCATAGGGATGAAGGGTCCAGAAAGGAGAATCACGTAGTGTTATATTGGAAATAACAATGTCTCTGGACCACATGAGCTGTACAAGGGGGCCTCTTGTATGCCTGAGAAGCTTTTGTTTAAACTTTGTCCACCATGATTGGCCTTGCCCATGTATTGTACCATTGTGTCCTACAGCATTAGGGAAGGACAACTTAATCAAGGAAGCAAATCTGTTTCAGCCATCAGCTGGTTCAATGGCAAGACAGATGTCAACTATTCAACAGAAGTGAATGAATAGAAAGATCAAATCGTAATGAAAATGCGCTTCATTTATCATAATGCATATCAAGTTCCATACAAAATCAACGGGAGTTATTTTACCTTGAAACTAGAATAAACAAAATAGAGGGCCGGATGATAGGCAAGGGAAGTTGCTTGCCCATTTACTTGTATTGCTCTACACTTATTGTATATGCTATAAAAATAGCAAGAAAGCGTGCAGAAGCAGAACCCTTAAGTTTTAATAAGAGCTTTTATGACATGTTTAGTCTTCAGAAGATATTCAAAATTTGCTTTGTAATATCATTAAAGAACCATCACATGGTTTGTTATTGACATATAATCACATCAAACTAAACCAACTTCAACATATTTGTTGTTTCACCAGACCCAGACCACTTCTATTATTAATCAAACACATTAAAGAAGAAATTCATCACTTGATATGAGGAATTAAAAAAAGAAAAATGTTAAGTCCCTACAAAAATCCATCATAGTATTATGCCATTCATATAGTAAGGTTTAGCAATTGTAAAATCAGGATAACACATTGTCTTAGTAATGGTATTAATCACTTTATAACACTTAATTTCTAAAGGTTAATTACTATAAGGCAACCATAATCAATGTGGAGCCCCAATATAGTTTCTGGACTTCAGTGCTTAAAGATTTCTATATTGTCTTGTTTGTCTCCAATGCATTGGCTGGTCAATATTAAAAGGAAACGCATGCTGGATGATGGAAAAAACATAAATAGGAAAGGTTCTTGGTACATAAACAAACCTGTTATTACCACATCCTTGAGGTTTTGACCATGAATCAGACTAGCATAACAAGGTCCCCCTTGTTCCCTTCCAGATCCATAAGATGGCAGTGCAGGCATCAATGGCCAGTAATTCTCGTCCTGTTACAGTCCACCAAACTTCTGAGCAAAAATTATAGCATTCTTTTCCATGACCATGCTTTAATAAAAGCGGAAAAAACAGATGCTGCACAATTTACTCCTCGTTTATCCAAAAAAAATCCTGGCAACAGGTCACAAGGCAACTCAACTTTGTTGACTGGTAATGTTAATCAATGAGAATGAGAAATTTACTGTTTAGTACTACAGTATAAGACAAACAAATGATCGAATCCCTCTCCTATACTCCTACATGCAGGTTAAATCAATGATTCGAGAACAATAAATTTTGTCAAAATGCGTCTCACTTCTAGAAACGACGGTGAGGTGCTTTCAGCATTAAGTAATATTCAGTAAACTAAAAGGCAAGATTGGATAACAAACAACTAGAATCATGATAGAAATGGTCAGTTTCAGGTAAGCGTTTAGACCAATTAAAGGTGTTCACACAATATTCCATTCACAGATAAAAAAAACTCTCTATACACGCTATGACATGTATCATGTCTCATTGTAGGTATTGCTGCATTAAAGAAGCTAGGAAACTTTAGAACCTAGAACTATAAAGACCAAGAGAGATTCAACTGTGCATCTATCATAACTGTGTAGGCCTCTTAATTTTAAGCATACTTCAACAAGAGGAACTGTGCCTCAAAAGGTGAGACCATACTATCATTGACCAGTGAATCATAAAGGAAATTATCTCATTTTATATTCAACATGCTAGCTGGAAGATGAATATCAAAATCCCTAATAAATACAGTATTCAAATTACGAAATCCACCAAACAAACACACACCCAAAAGAAATAATGTTTTAAGAGAAAAAACCAATTTTGTTCAAGTCTCTTTTATTTTCCTGTAATTCTATTTGGACGCAAACTATCATTGATTCCCTTCTTCTGTGTATGATTCCAAACAAAGATAAATTCAAAACAACAATCTTCCTCTTCATCCAAAATTTCCAAAATTCAAAGAATGCCATTAAATAATTTTTTTTTTTTTACCTGAATTCCAAGAATAACAGCCCCTTCGGCCAAGAACAAGGTCATATGGCTGGTGAGATTGAAAGGGGCCGTGAGCCAAAACCCAGGCTGCACGTTCAGCTGCCCGCCGCCCTGACTCCCAAGAGTCGCTATTTGCGCCACCGCCCTCACAAAGGCCTCAGTATTAAGGGTAACTCCATCTCCAACTCCCCCGAAATCCGTTAAATTGAACGCTGTCGGCCGGAGCTTTGGCACCGGATACAGTGGTGCACGAAGCCAGAAATTTCATCCGTGCTCCGCTGTCGCTCACCGAGCTCCGCTGCCATATAAACACCAAAAAGAATCCCACGATCCAGAGCACGATAAGAAACGCCCGGTGGGCCGGGATCCTCCCAGTCAGCCACCGCCGGTGACCATGGATGTGAAATCTCCCACTCGAAGAGAAGATTTCCACCATCGATACCTACAAAACTGCAAAAAAAAAAAATTTCAAAGAAAAAATCAGAGCAGGAGATGAATCTAGGGATTCTCTGCAAGGCAACAGATGAAATTAGTACCGATCGGTGGCTCTCTTCGATTGAAACCAGGAAATCCACTAAAATAGTCGAAAATAGGGATTGAATCGCAGCATTCGCGCTGAAAAATCTCGAATTTCAAAAATCTCGAGGGTTTCTCTTTTGATCCTCAAAAGGGCGGGCGTGAATGACGCGAGATCAAGATACCACACAAAGAGTGTGAGTACTGAAGAAGATGAGAACTTTTTGCATAAATACCCTTTAACTTTGATTAATTTATAATGACCGTTCA
The DNA here is from genome assembly GCF_009730915.1 of Dioscorea cayenensis subsp. rotundata. Lineage (NCBI taxonomy): Eukaryota > Viridiplantae > Streptophyta > Magnoliopsida > Dioscoreales > Dioscoreaceae > Dioscorea > Dioscorea cayenensis. Next base: position 608,762 of record NC_052476.1, read on the forward strand.
TCTCTGATCTTACGGTTGAGATGAGATGAGATTAGTTGATTAATTAAGAATAATTAAGTAATATTATTAATAGGGTGATGGAGAGGTTGTTATGAAGTATATTGGTTTAATTAAATCATTTGGCGGAGTTTGAGTGTGTATTAATTAGCACATGGATGACAGATTTTCCAGGGAATTCATGCACATGATTGCTTGTTTTCTTCTGGTTTTAAATTCTCAAAAAATATATATATATATATATTAAAATATGAGAAAACATCCTCACGGACTAACGTAACCATAGTTTAATAAAAAAAAGATGAGAGACAGACAGATTTTTACTGTAGTAACTCAATCAACAATACCAAAAAAATTGCTTTGTTTTTGGTTCATTTTAGTTTAATTGTAGATTTAGTATTTGATGATTTATATTAAAATACGGTACATTTTATTTATTTATTTTTATTACACTATTATTTATCAAAATTCAAAACTTGATGAAGACCATTAAATGGTTGAAAATAAACTTATTTAGATTTAAAATTTATGATGGTGTGTAAATGATTTGTTTTTTATTAAAATACTGTATATTTTTATTTTTATTTTTTTATTATATTATTGTTTATCTAAAATTCAAAACTTGATAAAGACCATTAAATGGAACGATTTAACATTTCAACAGTTGAAAAACAAACTTATTAAGATTTAAAATCTAGACCGGTGCATAAATGATCGTTCTCTATTAATATAATCTTGAGTACTAAGAAAATATATATTAAAAAAGTGTAAATAAACTATACAAATTTAATTTAATTTATGAATTTCAGAACAATATATGATTTTTTAAAATAATTTTTTTTAAAGCAACCGACACATAAACAGGATACACAGGACCACAGAGCCATTGAATTCCGTAGTTAAAGCTGAGTTAAAGCACATATAAACAAAATAAAACAGTAAAAAAAAAAGGCTCGTAAATTCGTCAAAACTCATTTCCTATTTTATTTGACCCGGTCAAGAACAGCAACGTCCAATCACGTATCAACCACTGAAATTTTTACGTGTATTTTTACACATATACCCTTATTATATTTAATTATTTAATAACTCAATAAAAATCACTACACTTTTCACTATTTACTTAAATGATGGTTATAACTATATGTATGACATGTTAAATATTTAGATAAAAACACATAAAATTTTTCTATTTATTATCAAATAATAATAAAAAAACAATTAAGGCAAAAGGGTATGTAAGTAAAAAAGAATTTCTAAAAAAATAAAAAAAGAAAAAAATATAAAAAGAAAAAAAAAGGAGAAAATCAAAGGCCGGGCATCATTCTTCTCCGGCCAGTCAATGGCCATGGCCATGGCCGTGAGATTCATAGCAACCATCATCATCATCATCATCATCGTTCTCCTCGATCTCTCACCGTTTTCCACGGCCATCGACGGCGCCGGAGAAGGAGCAGCTCTTATCCAATTCAAGCAATCTCTAAGCAATGCCCCAGGCCTCTCTTCATGGCTCCCAAACACGTCTCCTTGCAATCCCAATGCTACATGGACCGGCGTCCTATGCCAGAACGGCTTCGTCGCCGGCCTTCGTCTTGAACGTCTCGGCCTTTCCGGCAAGCTCAATCTCATTTCTCTCAAACAACTCCCGGGTCTCCGAGCCATTTCCCTTGCCGGAAACTCCCTCTCCGGTCCTCTCCCTGACTCCCTCTCCAGCCTCACCACTCTCCGTGCTCTTTACCTCCAAGCTAACAATTTCTCCGGCATCATTCCTCCAAACTTCTTCTCCAAAATGACTCGCCTGAGAAAACTCTACCTCGCCGGAAACCACTTCTCCGGCGCAATCCCAATCTCAATATCCCAAGCTAAAAGTCTCATCATTGTCTATCTTGAAGGAAACCAGTTCTCAGGTTCCATCCCTGATATTGCATCTCTCAAAGCATTGAAATCATTCAATGTTTCTCATAATGCATTGGAAGGAAGGATTCCGGCCAGCGCTGCTAAGTTTGATGCTAGTGCATTTGCTGGTAATCCCTGGTTTGTGTGGAGAACCTTTGGTGAATAAACCGTGTAACTCACCACCAGCGCTAGCACCGGCACCGGCACCGTCACCCGACGCCCAATCTCTCACCATGCAAACCATCCTCGCTGCCGCCGCCGCTGTCTCTAAAGAACAAGGCGCGACGGATACTGTGACTGATACCATTGGGTTAATCATGCTTGGTATCATGAGATTTCAAATGTTCTTGAGTTTTTATTTATGTTTTTTGTTTATTTTTATTAATATGTTATGGTTTTAATGTTTTCAATATATAGGTATAATATTTGTTCTTTCTTTTCGGAGTTATCATATGGGGTCTAGCATTCGCTCATCAAGGTGATGAAGGGGATGATTACAGCACGCTGAATCACAAGCTAAACCCTTCGGAATCACTCGCCGGAGATTCCTCCCAAGCTCACAGCTCTATACATCGGAGCATTGACATAGGAGGAGGAGGAGGAGGAGGAGGAGGAGCTAAAGAGGTGGATGGAAATACAGTGGAGCTAGTGATGGTGAATGAAGAGAAAGGACCAATAACATTGTCTGATTTGATGAAGGCTGCGGCGGAGGTGTTGGGGAGTGGAGGGTTGGGGTCTGCTTACAAGGCGGTGTTGCCGACGGGGTTGCCGGTGGCCGTGAAGAGGATGAAAGATATGAACAGGGCATCACGTCAGGGCTTTGAGACAGAGATGCGGCGTCTCGGGCCGGATGAATCATCCCAATGTTTTGCCACCTTTGGCTTACCATTATAGGAAAGAAGAGAAGCTTCTTGTCTCTGAGTACATGCCTAAAGGAAGCTTGCTCTACGTACTTCATGGTACTTAATTATCATAACATAACATGTATATATATATATATATATATCTACGTGTAATTAATTAATTAGTATATATATGTTGTTTTGAAGGAAATCAAGGGGTAGACCATGCAGCATTAGACTGGCAAACACGTATGAAGATCATATTAGGAATCACACGTGGAGTTGCATATATCCATGCAGAGCTTGCACCCTTCATGGACGTACCCCATGGCAATCTGAAGTCTGGCAACGTGCTACTTAACAATGACTTTGAACCTGTGATCGTTGACTATGGCTTCATCTCTTTGGTCAACCCTCCTCAAGCTTCGCTGACCATGTTGGCTTTCAAATCGCCTGAAGCTCTCAATGGTCACCACGTGTCAAACAAATCAGACGTGTATTGCCTCGGGATCATAATCCTAGAGCTAATTACAGGCAAATTTCCTTCTCAGTATCTGAATAACACCAAAGGGTGGTACTGATGTGGTGCAATGGGCTCGGTCAGCTGTTGCAGAAGGTCATGAGTCTGATTTATTGGACCCTCAGATTGTAATTGCTCCGGCTTCAATTACGGTTATGCAACAATTGGTTCGGGTCTGTTTGGCTTTTGTTGAACCGGACCCGGACAGGAGACCGGACATGGTGGAGGCTCTTCATCGGATCGAAAAGATTGCTGCTACAACAATAGATGGTTATGCCGGAAATCGGCACGAGAATTATGTACGGAGTACTTCACAATCGGCTCGACGGAGGTTTGATGATAATGAGGATGATGACAATGAGTTATTTCCTGTATCGTGATTGTATCATGTGTATGTGTATGTGTATGTTATGATTAGATGGAGGAGTAATGTGTTTGATCTGTTATATATGCAAATGAAAAACCGATGATGTGTTGCTTCTCAAAGGAAAAACAAAATTATTATGTATTGCTTCAATAGTAATAAACTATATATACATACATGTAAAGATTCGTGTTTAATTGTGTATTTTTCTGTGTTTTTAGTCATTCTAAATATTTTTAGGTACAATTAAGTTTTCATATTTGGTCGAGTTGGGTCGTTCTAGTCCACGGTAATATTTTTAGATACAATTAAGTATTCGTATTTGGTCGAGTTGAATTGTTCTAATCCACGGCAATATTTTTAGGTTCAATTAAATATTTGTAATTTACATTTGCTCATCTACATCGCAGACTAGAATGACTCAACTTCTGAGAAATTAATTGTACATAAAAATATTGTAAAAACTAAAAAAAAATAAAAAGTAAACATCTATATAACAACTAAACCGTGTGTGTGTATATATATATGGTATGATTAATGGAATCAAAATTAGTAAATTAACTAAAAAGTGGATTATTTCAAAATAAAAATTTATAAAGGAAATAAAATTTTCAGCTCATTCCCACTATTACTTGAGGGGCCCTTATATATATATATATATATATATATATATATATATAAAAGGAAGGCCTTTTTGGTTTCGCGAGCTGGTCACTGCCGTGGTTTCCTTCGAGAGGGAAGCCGCTTCAAGGTTTGTGCTTTGCTTCCATGGTTTATCATTCTCTTTGTCCTCTAGGGTTTCGATTGTTCCCATTTCTTCTCGTGTTGGTGCTGGATTATTGTGGTAATTTTTTTAAATTTTTTTTTAAATTTTTTTTTGGTTTTAATGGGGATGGAATTGGATTTCTAGGGTTTTGTTGGATTGATTTGAATCGAGTTGTCTGGGAGAGGGGAGGATGGAGGAGGTGAAGCATCGGTCGAGGAGGGAGGATGGGGAGAGGAAGGAGGAGTCAAAGAGGGAGAGGCACCGGGAGAGGGAGAAGGGGAGGGATAGGGATAGGGATTCTGTCGAGCCAGAGAGCAGGCGATCGGAGAGGGAGAGGAGTTCTGATGATAAGCACCGGGAGAAGCATAGAGATCGGAAGGACCGTGAAAGGGATAGGAATGGTGATTTTGTCGATCGGGATGCTCGCAGGTCGGAGAAGGAAAAGGATAGGGATAGGGATCGTGGCAGGGATAGAGATTCGCGGCACAAAGAGAAGGAGCGGGACAAGGCCAAGAAGGATGTGGGCAAGGAGGAGAAGGAGAAGGATAAAGAGAGGGAGGAGAAGGAAAAGGAGAGGACGAGAGAGAGGGAGAAAGGAGAGGGAGGAAAGAGCTAGAGAAAGGGAAGAGAGGGAGAAGGAGAGGGAGGAAAGAGCTAGAGAAAGGGAAGAGAGGGAAAAGGAAAGGGCCAGAGAGAGGGAAGAGAGAGAGAGGGAGAAGGAGAGAGCTAGAAAGAGGGAGGAAAGGGAGGAGAGGGAGCGGGAGAGGACCAGGGAGAAGCGTCGAGAAAGGGAACGGGATGAGGATAGAGAGGAGGATGGAAGGGACCATGAGAGGAAGAGGCGGAGGAGGGAAGACTCCAGGGAGCGAGATCGTGAACGGAGTAGTCGGTCAGAGAGGCACAAAGAGGAGGCAGAGGATCACGAGGAGAAGAAAAAGAAGACCCGTGAGGAGGATATGGAGGAGGAGCAGCGCAAGCTGGATGAGGAGATGGATAAGAGGCGGCGGAGAGTTCAGGAATGGCAAGAGTTAAAGAGGAAGAAAGAGGAACAGGAGAGAGAGAAGATGGGTGAGGGTAATGCAGATGAGGAACCCAAGTCTGGGAAGAACTGGACCTTGGAGGGTGAGTCTGATGATGATGAGTCTGCACCTATTAAGGTGGATGAGAAAGATACAGCAGCAGGTGAAGATTCTGTGAAACCCAGTGTCGAGGATGCTGATGCGATGAATGTTGATTCAGGAGATGGGAATGTTGTGCCTGATGGAACAACTGATGGTGCTAATGAAGAGGAGGAAATTGACCCATTGGATGCATTTATGAATTCGATGGTGTTGCCCGAAGTTGAGAAGCTGAACAACAGTTCTGAGAATGCTGTGAAACCTGAGGAGAAGATAACCGAGACTGAGAAGAAGGCTTCAAAGGATGGTCTTAGTAATGGAAATCAAGCAAGGAAGGCGGCCAAGAGTTCTGTTGGCAGGATACTTCCCAGTGATGATTCTGACTCTGATTATGGCGATCTTGAGAATGATGAAGTAAATCTTGAAGATGAAGATGATGATGATTTCATGAAACGAGTGAAGAAAACGAAGGTTGAGAAGTTGTCTATTGTGGACCACTCGAAGATAAAGTACCCAGAGTTCAGGAAAAATTTCTACATTGAAGTCAAGGAGATATCCAAGATGACTTCTGAGGAGGTTGCAGCCTATAGAAAACAACTTGAGTTGAAGGTTCATGGGAAAGACGTGCCAAAGCCTATTAAAACATGGAACCAAACTGGATTGACAAGCAAGATTTTGGATACAATTAAGAAACTTAATTTTGAGAAGCCTATGCCTATTCAAGCTCAGGCGTTTCCTATAATTATGAGTGGCCGAGACTGCATTGGAATTGCGAAGACTGGTTCTGGTAAAACGCTAGCTTTTGTGCTGCCAATGTTGAGGCATATCAAAGACCAGCCACCTCTGAATTCTGGAGATGGGCCAATTGCGCTTATAATGGCTCCAACCAGGGAGCTTGTGCAACAAATTCACAGTGATATCAAGAAATTTGCAAAGGTTTTGAATATAGGGTGTGTGCCTGTGTATGGAGGCTCTGGTGTTGCACAACAGATAAGTGAACTGAAGCGAGGTACTGAAATTGTTGTCTGCACTCCTGGAAGAATGATTGATATCCTTTGTACCAGTGGTGGAAAAATAACAAACCTTCGCAGAGTGACCTACTTGGTTATGGATGAAGCTGATCGAATGTTTGATATGGGTTTTGAGCCTCAAATTACAAGGATAGTCCAGAATACCCGACCGGACCGGCAGACTGTGCTCTTTTCGGCGACTTTTCCTCGGCAAGTTGAGATCTTGGCGCGCAAGGTGTTGAACAAACCTGCTGAAGTTCAGGTTGGAGGAAGGAGTGTTGTTAACAAAGATATAACCCAGTTGGTTGAAGTCAGACCAGAAAATGAAAGGTTTTTAAGACTCTTGGAACTTTTGGGAGAATGGTACGAGAAGGGGAAAATCCTTGTCTTTGTCCATTCACAAGACAAATGTGATTCCTTGTTCAAGGAACTAATCAGACATGGCTATCCTTGTCTATCACTTCATGGGGCGAAGGACCAGACAGATCGGGAGAGTACCATATCTGATTTTAAGAGCAACGTCTGCAACTTGTTGATTGCCACAAGCATTGCTGCTAGAGGTCTTGATGTTAAGGAACTTGAGCTGGTGGTTAATTTTGATGTCCCAAACCATTATGAGGACTATGTTCATCGGGTTGGCCGAACAGGGAGAGCTGGAAAGAAGGGTTGTGCTATCACATTTATTTCAGAGGAAGATGCGAGATATGCTCCTGATCTTGTGAAAGCTTTGGAACTTTCAGAACAAGCTGTTCCTGAAGATCTTAAGGCGCTTGCTGATGGGTTTATGGCAAAGGTGAATCAGGGTATGGAGCATGCTCATGGAACTGGCTATGGAGGAAGTGGTTTCAAGTTCAATGAAGAGGAGGATGAGGCAAGGAAGGCTGCGAAGAAAGCTCAAGCTAGAGAATTTGGATTCGAGGAGGATAAATCAGATTCAGACTCTGAAGATGAAGGGATCCGGAAAGCTGGAGGAGATCTTTCACAGGCTACTTCTATTGCTCAAGTTGCTGCGTTAGCAGCTGCTAAAGCTGCTGCTTTGACAGCTCCTGCCACTACATCTGTGTTGATGCCTACTGGGAATTTGCCTGCTGTGCCAATCCCGGTTGTACCAGGCCAATCTGTGGCTCCGTCTCTCCCTGTTGTGGGTGTGCCTAATGAAGCTGCTGCTCGGGCCACTGCATTAGCTGCTGCCATTAATCTACAACACAATTTGGCAAGGATCCATGCTGATGCCATGCCAGAGCATTATGAAGCCGAACTGGAGATTAATGATTTCCCCCAGAATGCTCGTTGGAAAATTACCCACAAAGAGACCTTGGGTCCAATTTCAGATTGGACGGGAGCTGCAATCACCACGCGGGGGCAGTTTTTTCCTCCTGGTAAAATTCCTGGTCCAGGAGAACGCAAGCTTTACCTATTCATTGAAGGCCCGACCGAGTCTTCTGTGAAGAAAGCTAAAGCTGAAGTAAAACGAGTGCTAGAGGATTACACAGCTCAAGCATTATCTCTCCCTGGTGCCGCCCAACCAGGCAAGTATTCTGTCATTTAAGGCATGCTCCTATTGGTATTAGTCTATGAGAATGAGATGCTTCATATGACTTTATTTTTAATTGTGACAGATATAGTTTCAGTCTGTTGTTACTGACATTTTTCATGTGCAAAGGTGTATTTTTTTGGCATCTGTTAATTAGTTATGTTAGTTTCTTATCTGGACACAAAATGAAACCTCAATATGGATCCTTATTGTTTACACATGTCTTACAATATGATTTTTATTTTCATTTGTTCTTGGTCCTTTGCATATTGCTCTTGTTTCTACCTTTGGGGATCCCTTAGAAGAATTCTATCATTTGATTGCACTGTCCTATCTGTTCTCAGGATTTAGGGGATGCAATATTATATTTTAATCTGTTCCACGTGTTTGAGTTGGCATGCTATGGTTGTATTATTAAAATCAGAGATTGGATAAAATTATCTCGTGCGTTGCTTGTCAGTGATATGAATCCTTCATAATAATTTATTATCTCAGTGTGGCTGAGGAGTTAGTCTACCTGTTTTGGCCATGAGATTAAGCTGCCTTCTTGTTTATTAATCATAAGTACTTATTAGTTCTTTTTCAACCTTCTCTGCATCTTCAAAGGAGAAACTGATTTATCCTTTTGCTAGCCAATGTTTCTTCATCTTTATGGTAAGCCCCTTGTATAATTAGGCAGAGTCTTAGTGAACTTCATTGAATTTTTAACTGATTATAGAAATGTGACAATCCAAAATTCAGTGCTAGTGAAGTTTCCATCTGATTGCCCCCATGGATCACTTGTTAAACTATCTAGAGTTGTACGCTTTGCTGTAAGCTGTTGTTGTGTATTGATCTTTCCTCTGCCGAACTCCTTTTTGCTTTTCCTGGCTTAGTTTGAATTTTGATGACCTCTGTGTGAACTACTTTCTGTTGGTATTCCTAAATCTGCAGTCTCGGAGAGAACCTAGATTAGATGTGTATTGTCTTGGTATATGTACTTCTTAAGCATGCCTCCAACCATTTGTCAAATCCGAATCATGTAGATCTTTTATTTTTTGGCCTTCACAAACTGAACTGGCTTGTTAAGGGATTCCTGTAAAACTCAACCTTTGTTTCATTATCATGCACATTGGTCACTAACTTATTTTGTTGAGTTGCTGTGATTGGCAAAGACATTTTGATTGTCTTCTTGAATTTTGGATGTCTTCTCCCGGTTTGATTTTTTTCCTTTTCATCCTTTTACGCGAGGGAAATGGTCTATACTTCTGCTTGGTTCTGCAACCGCACTGACCAACATGGTGGCAAGCTGACTGGCAAGACAGACGGTGGGACCTAGATTTTTTTCTTCAACCCACCATATGTGTGTGCCTGTTGTCTTTTGATACCATTTTATCTGTGCTTGTTGTAGGTTTGGATGGGAGCATCCAGGGCTCTTTGGTAGCTTGGATATCAGTTCCAATGTAACCATTCCTGCCTACCGACATTCTTTCAACTTTTCTTTAAGTAAATATGATGTTTTCCGCCGATTTTCCTATTGATTGATACTGATAGTCTTTCCCAGTTTTCTATCTATTGGTTGAGATTGATAAGTTAAGCTTGAATCATCGCATGTTGTCTGCCTCCTCCTCGCCATTCTGGATGGGCTGGAAAAAGGCTACAATGAGTACAAGGTCAGGTATAAAGCCATTCTGATCTAGTTCAAGTTGCAATCCTTTTTTATCCTTCCTCTTTTTTAGTTGTCCAGATGCATGTTTGATTTTGCTTAGTATGTGTGGGTGTGTCAAAAGTGTACATTTTTATCATAATAATTTCAAAACTTTGGTATTGTTCATTGCATTCATGTTGGTTGATTCACTTCAGTTTGTGCAATGTTCAATCAATCCTGGAGAAGCAATTTCAGTATATATATATATATATATATATATATATATATATATATGGTGTCTTTTGTTGATTTTTAGAACTACAGGTAACAAGGGAGAAAAACTCATGTTAAACTTATGGCTCAAAATTAATTATGGGAGTGGCTTTAGAATGATTTGGGTGATATCCTCTTATGCAATGTAATGTTAAAATTCATTGTAGATAATTTGTATTGATTTTTAATATAATTCAAAGCCTAGTATTTGATGACTATACTTAGAGAAAGTCTCATCTAAATTAGGCATGCTTGGCTTGGTCATTGTATGATGATCTATTCATGATTTTAGCCAAATTAAATCGGTTTCGGTTTAATATAAATACAGATCTTCAAGATCACTTCACGGGAATGCTGAAAATTTGAATTATATATATATATATATATATATATTAACAAAAGGATAAATGTTTAAGGTGTCAAAATCTAAAGACAGGGTGTATGATTTGGGTATTCTTGAAGATTTTTTTGTTAAAAAAATTTATGATAGAAACCAAGTCGTTGATTTGTTGTTGTTGTTGTTTTTTTTAATCATTAAAACACTAAAACACTTGATGTGCTTATAGGCCTTATATTTAACAACATAAGCAAAATAAAATTTAATTGTTGTTTTTTTTTGTTCGTTAACTCAAAAATTGTAAAGTTCTTGTTTACAAAACAACAATTAAATTTAATATTTATTTTAAAATAATTCAGTCTGTTTACTCAACAATTCAAGTTGTAGTTTGAAAGCATGACATGTTCCGTACCATTGAACCCAAAAAAAAACATGAAAGAAAAAAAAAGAAAGAAAGAACAATTTTATTAAAATTAAGAGAGATTTTCTGTATTTTATGAATTTTAATTTTACCTTTTTAATTGTTCAATGAAAAAAAATAAAATATAAATATATATTAAATAATTAGCACAGTACGGGATTTGCCCTACTTTTATGTTATGTTCACTAAAATGGGGCCCACGTATTACGGAAAAGCATCCACTCGTTACGTTAACGCCATTCCATACCATAGCTTGCTGACGTGGCTCAAAACGAATCATGTGGGCCCATCTCTCTCTTTCTATCTCTCCTTTTTCTTTTAGACCATTTCTTCTCTAAAATCACGCTTCTTTCTAGCTTTTTTTCTTGTTTTTCTTTTTCTATTGTTCTTGTTCTTGTTGTTCTTGTTGTTTGAGAAGAAGAAGAGGTAGGCGAAGAATGGATGGAAGTGCATTAGATGAATTGATAGATAGGCTGTTGGAAGGGAAGAAGAACAAGGGCAGCGGCAAACGAGTTCAGCTCAGCGAGGCTGAGATTCGCCACCTCTGTGTTGTCTCCAAGGAGATTTTTCTCAGCCAACCTAATCTCCTTGAGTTGGAAGCTCCCATCAACGTTTGCGGTACTTTTTTTTCCCCACAAATTTTCCTCCTTTTTTTTCCCTTTCCTATTTTTTCATTTAAATCTTATCTGATTTGATCAAAAAGCTAATTTTTTTCATTTATGATCATACACAATGTAGAATGCCCGTGAAGTGTTTGTTTAAATGCCACAATGAAAAGTAATGCTCGTGTTTGTATAAATACCGCAATGTAATATTACTTGAGTTGTTTTATTGTGATGATGATGACGATAAAGGTGGTGGTAGAGTGGTGGTGGAATGCCCACATAATGCTTGTTTAAATGCCACAATGGAAAAGCATTGTTCTTGCTTTATATAAATGCTGCAAATGTTTAAGATAATGTTGATGATGTTATGATGGACTTGGAACAGGTGACATCCATGGACAGTACTCAGACCTTCTGCGGCTGTTTGAGTACGGTGGGTTCCCTCCGGCATCAAACTATTTGTTCCTCGGGGACTATGTCGATCGTGGCAAGCAAAGCATTGAGACAATCTGCTTGCTCTTGGCTTACAAAATCAAGTTCCCGGATAACTTCTTCCTTCTCCGAGGCAACCATGAATGTGCCTCCATCAATCGAATTTACGGGTTTTATGACGAGTGCAAGCGCCGGTTCAGTGTGCGTCTGTGGAAGCTTTTTACTGATTGTTTTAATTGCTTGCCTGTGGCAGCAGTGATAGATGATAAGATACTCTGCATGCATGGAGGGTTGTCGCCGGACTTGGATAATTTGGATAGGATAAGGGTGATAGAGAGGCCAGTTGACGTGCCGGACCAGGGATTGCTTTGTGATCTCCTGTGGTCTGATCCAGACAGGGAGATTAGAGGGTGGGGTGAGAATGACCGTGGCGTGTCCTACACTTTTGGAGCTGATATGGTCACTGAGTTCTTGAACAAGCATGACCTTGATCTCATTTGCCGTGCTCATCAGGTACTATCAATGCATGTTTTTATTCAATTTATTTATTTTTGATGAAAAATTGCAAAATGCATTCATGAGTGTCAGGTATGTTAGTATGTTACCTTATATGTCAATATCATAATAGGTTAATCTTGATATGTCTTAACATATAGGGAGGCATCCTCTTTTATAAATTGATATAATTTATATAGTTGTGTGTATCTACATAGGCAAGAAATCCTCCCTTCTAACCTCTATATAATGTATAGTTATTGAGGTAGAGGATTTAACAAAACGGGGATTAAAAGAAGCCATTTTTAAAACTCATTTCAGTCATTTCCTATCTTTCCATTCATCTACTCAGACAGTATCAATGGACATGATAAAAACAGGGTTGTATGTGTGAAAAAACAAGATTTGCTAATCTTTATACAGTTGCATATAAATGAGTGTTATATGCCCAGTTGAGTAAAAGCAACTCTAGAGTGTTTGTGACTATATAGTAATGTAGATTTCAGTGAAATTTATTGCTTTCCATTCTTATTATGTACTTGCTATTGTTTGCCTGAAATAATGATTGTGGAAATATCCTCCAATAATTGATTCAATCACCATGAGTTCTATTGTTTTTGTTCAGATTCCCAAGTGAAGGATAATTAATGTGTTTTTATGGAGGTATAAAACATCAAATCTCAAAGTAATCACATGAATGACAGCACAATTAGAGAGTCTGCGTTGTAGAAGTAGCATTCATGTTGAAACACACCATTAAGTCTATAACTAATGTTGCTTAAGATGAACAAATAGATTGATGAGAAAGTGTGAAATTGTGCCTTTTTATTTTATTGGATCAGGTAGTAGAAGATGGATATGAATTCTTTGCTGATCGGCAGCTCGTGACCATATTTTCGGCTCCTAATTACTGTGGTGAGTTCAACAATGCCGGTGCACTAATGAGCGTCGACGCAAGCTTGCTTTGTTCTTTCCAGATCCTGAAGCCTTATAGAGGAAAACCCCCAGGCCAGACTCCAGACTAGAAGAATTCATCACCCCTGAATTCAAATTCCTACTTGGAAACATGAGATATTGATATACTGATACTGCTGCTGTTGCTTCCCATTTGCTTGTTATGTTGCTGATTTTTTTTTTTCTAAAATTGCTGTTAATTTTACTTTTTGCCTTTTTTTTTCAGGTTAATTCATGATGTATTTATTTTGTTCCATAAGTGATTTGTCTTTGAATCTTTCTGTATATATGTAAAACATTAGATTCAATTTGAGTCCGTGAATGCATTCCATATTTCAAAAAGAATCATGAAATAGTGTCCCGACTCCCTAATGCAACTTCGGAGGTGGACTTGAAAAGTATTTGGAATACTATTTTGGAATAAATAGTATTACCATTTCAAAATTTTATTTTTTATTTCAGCAAGGTCTGGAAAATATTTTTCCCACCCCGCCCTGGCCCGAAATATTAAATATTTAATTTAAATATTATATATATTTTATAAATATCTAAATAAAAATTAAAAAAAACCCATATATTTATTTATTTATTTAGCAATTTTATTAATAATTAAATAAACATTTGTATAAAAATTTAATAAAATTCTATATTTATATTAATTATATTGCATTTTTTAAATTTTTTAAAATTATATATATAATTTATTGGTGATTGTATTTGTTGTTATTTTATGTTAAGTCGTATTTGTAAATGAGTTTCTCAAATATTTAAAATTTTTATGGTATTTTTAACAAATATTTTATAAAATTTATTTTAATAATAATATTTTAATTTATTAATCCAGGCCGGGAATCCCAGAACCCGAAAAACCCCCGAGGGAACGGGGATAGGAAAAAAAATTCCCCGTATTTGGATTCGAGACCTGGTTCGGAGATGGGAGTATAATTTCGAGGTTGAAAAATGTATCCCTCGGTAAATCCTCACCCTGTTGACATCTTTAAGCAAAATGTATGTTGTGCTCCATCAACCAAATCAATAATTGTATTAGTAGACTTGACTAAACATAAAGAAAAATTAAGAAGTAAGATTGTTTAGATAATTATACCTTTATTTATCTTTTCATTTAGGATGTGCAAAATAACTAATACTTGTATATATATATATATATATAGGGGGGCTGATGTTCTTGTGGACAGTTGGATTTCAGTCCAACAGATTTGAGATATGAATGAATAGTAATTACTATACTTATAACATGCCCACAGTGAAATGGATGATGTATAATATTTTAATATGAATTGTTCAATCAATTTCAACATAATAACTTAAATCACAATCATCCTATCTCTAAAAAAAAAAAATTATGACTACGCCTCTATATTGCCCTCTCCCCTTTTATTTTTTAAAAAATCGGATGAACCAAATATGAATATATATATATATATATATATATATATATATATATATATATATATATATATTAAATTTTTTTAAGGTAAACCTCAAAAATTTTGATTTTAATTCTTCTAGCAAACTTTACATCTTCTTTCTTGTTTCGCCACCAGATAAGCTACAACAAATGGTTTGTGTTAAAAATGAATTGTAACAAGTCATTGGAAGATTATTAACATGTATAAATTTGTTAGTTTCAAATAGTGTAATTTTTATAAGATAATTTTTACTCGTACAATACTAGTTTATATTATTAATTTTATTTAATAATACAATCAAGTAAACTAATACGAAAAATAAATTTTTATAAAAACATAAAAATATGAATTTGGAAAATAAAATAAAATGTTATAATAATTTTTTACTAATCAAACATGGTTTTTTTAAATTGACAATAAAACAAAAACAAAAACAAAAAACAAAAATGACTCCAAATGAGCCTTTAGGGGTTTTGCCTAGGTATGTTTTTTATTAGTTCGAATGATATGTTCCTTCCCACGTTCATGTTGACTTATTATTATTATTATTATTATTATTATTATTTTATAGAAATGATAAATGATATTAATGTTACACAAGATGGGTGCCAAGGCTACAGTAGTATAAGCCACCCCTAAAAATTTCTTAAAGGGGATCATTCTGGGAGAGTGGACCTGAGATGGGGAAAATATCACAATCCTGAAATCATGGATTAACATCAGTTTATAATAGTTTTGGTATTTATTTAATAAAAAATCGATATAATGGAAAATTGGATGGATTTTTATCCCTGCGTTCGGGAGCCGTTCACTGGAGTTGAATCTTTGGATTTCTTGTGGATTTGGCCACGAAAGTTGGTGTTTTTTCGGCCATTTCTGCTGTTGTGAACGAGATTTGGTTGTCAAGATCGGATTTTGGAGCACAGGTTGCGATTTATGGTAGGATTTGCTGCTTTTTTGGTTGTCAATATCGGATTTTGAAGCACAGGTTGCGATTTATGGTAGGATTTGCTAACTTTTTGGTTGTCAATATCGGATTTTGGAGCACAAGTTGCTATTTATGGTAGGATTTGTTGCCTTTTTAGTTGTCAATATCGGATTTTGGAGCACAGGTTGCTATTTATGGTAGGATTTGCGGCCTTTTTGGTTGTCAATATCAGATTTTGGAGCACATGTTGCGATTTATGGTAGGATTTGCTCCCTTTTTGGTTGTCAATATCGGATTTTGGAGCACAGGTTGCGATTTATGGTAGGATTTGCTGCCTTTTGGTTGTCAATATCGGATTTCTGAGCACAAGTTGCTATTTATGGTAGGATTTGCTGCCTTTTTGGTTGTCAATATCAGATTTTGAAGCATAGGTTGCGATTTATGGTAGGATTTGCTGCCTTTTTGGTTGTCAAGATCGGAATTTTGGATCACGCGTTGCGATTTATGGTAGGATTTGCTGCCTTTTTGATTGTCAATATCGGATTTTGGTGCCCTTTGTTTTCTCTTTGGGATTTTATGTAAATTGTCCAATATATTGTAGCGCGGTTTTGTGCGAGGAGTTGGGCTGCATGCAGGCGAAAGGAGGAGAGTAATTATCCCTTCCTGGAGCTTTCTGTGATTGTTATTGATGATTTGCTGTGGGAGTGGAAGTAGCCAATGTTTGTATCCTAATTTGGGTAAACGTATCTAATTATGTGCTTTTGCATGATCTTATCTGATAATTCCAACAAACCTATTCTTTTTTTTTTATGACTACTAGTATTTTCTTTTCTTGGTATTACACTTGTAAGTTAATAAGATGGATACTTTATATTACGATGATAGTTCATAGTAGCATGAATGCATAAATCCTACCCTTGCCCGGACTTAGAATCTGAATCCAATTTACCCCTCCTTGTTCTACTCTTTGACAGAGATCTGAGTTACACTCTGTGTTTGCTTAGTATGCTTCAGCAGCCAATGTTATTGTTAAACATGGAGACTGATAGAGAATATGCTGCTTTAAATGAAGGTATGCAATATGCTATTGAACATGTCCGAGCGTCCAAATTCTTCAAGGATCTCATCATTCAAATTCAAGAAAACACTGAGATGGTTTCGAATTTCAAATGAGCCCCTCTGGTTGTGTATGGACTTGGCAGCCTCCAATATAACCACGCCGTAAAATTCCATCTATCTCATCATTCAAATTCAAGAAAACACTGAGATGGTTTCGAATTTCAAAGGAGCCCCTCTGGTTGATAAGGAGTCATTTTTATTGTAGAATGGTGTGAAGTATTGTACCAATATTCTGCAAGGCTCAACCATTTCATCCATTCTTTTGGAAGGTCACATGTCGTGCACCTCAAATAAGTCTCTAGGGACCTATTCACAACTTCACTTTGCCCATCTGTTTGGGGGTGATATGCTGTGGATAAGTGGAGTGATACCCCTTGGAGTTTAAAGAATTCCTGACAAAAGTTGCTTGTGAATACCGGATCCCTGTCAGAAACTATGGTTTGTGGGAGACCATGCAACTTGTATACATTTTTTAGGAAAGCTTCTGCAACTTCTTTAGCTGTGTAGGGGTGAGCTAATCCAACAAAATGTGCGAACTTGGTGAGTCTATCAACAACCACCATCACAACTATTTTTCCCTCGGACTTAGGCAGTCCTTCTACGAAATCCATGGTTAAATCAGTGAAAATTCCTGTGGGTGGGGGCAATGGCTGTAGGGTACCAGGTGAAGCCACATTCTCATACTTATTCTGTTGGCAGTTCAAGCACTTCCTTATATAGTCTCTTACTGAGCTCCAAATACCCTTCCAATATAAGATTCCTGCAATTCTCTTCCCAGTAACGGCTACTCCCGAATGCCCACCCATTGCGGAATCATGATACAGTTCCAGGACCTTATTCTTAAGAGCATCAGAATTGCCTACCACTAGTTTTCCTTTTCTCCTCAACTCCCCCTTTTCCCAACTGTAATTCGGATGTGAAGAAGGGTCTTTGATCATCTCTGCAATGATTTTTCTCAAGGTTGAATCTTCTTCCCAAGATGATTTAATGGCTGCCAATAGTTGATCAGGAATTATGTACCCGAGAATTGCAACAACAGTCATGCCATCGGACCTAGAGAGAGCATCTGCCACCAGATTTTCAGCTCCCCTTTTGTATTGAATCTCAAAATTGAAATGTTGCATTTTGATTAACCATACCTGTTGAGTAGGGGTGGTCAGTCTTTGTTCAATCAAATATTTTAAGCTCATATGATCAGTCTTGATGATGAAGAAATCATTTAACAAGTAGTGTTCCCACTGTTTCACGGCAAAAAGAATTGCTAACAGTTCCTTTTCATAGGTTGACAATAACTGCTTGCTACTTGATAAAGCCTTGCTAATAAAAGCTATAGGGTGCCCTTCTTGCATTAGGACTGCCCCTATTCCCCCACCTGAGGCATCAGTTTCTACAATAAAGGTCTTGGAAAAATCCAGTAGCTTGAGCACGGGTGCAGTGATCATTTTCTGCTTGAGCTTATCAAATGAATCTTGTGCATCTTGAGTCCAATTGAAGTTTTTTTTTTAGCAGGCTATTAAGAGGTTTTGCAATCTTACTGTAATCTTGTACAAACCTTCTGAAGTATCCCGTCAGGCCTAGGAATCCCTTCAACTGCTTTACATTGATTGGTGTCGGCCACTGTTTCACTGTAATAATTTTCCTTGGATCTGTCCGTACTCCCTTTGCAGAAATTATGTGACCCAAATACTCAATGTTATTCATACCAACCTGGCATTTACTGGCCTTTGCAAACAACTGATGTTGTTTCATTAAATTCAATACCTCTTGCAAGTGATGAAGGTGCTCCTCTCTGGTTTTGCTGTATACCAATATGTCATCAAAGAAAACCAATACTGATTTCCTCAAAAGTGGCCTGAAAATAGTATTCATTAGAGATTAGAAAGTGGAGGGGGCATTTGTTAGGCCGAAAGGCATAACAATAAATTCATAGTGGCCCGAGTGTGTCTTGAAGGCTGTTTTTGCAATGTCTTCCTCCCTCATCCTTATTTGCAAATATCCAGACCTCAAGTCAATTTTAGAAAAAACTGCAGCACCCCCCAACTCCTCTAGCAATTCTTCTATCAAGGGAATTGGGAACTTGTCCTTAACAGTCATTTTATTCAAGCCTCTGTAATCTATGCATAACCTCCAGTAATTATCCTTTTTCTTGACAAGTACTACAGGGCTAGCAAAAGGACTTGAGCTTGTTCTAATCACTCCTGCCTTCAACATGTCTGCAATCATTGTTTAAATAGCATTTTTCTAAATTGATGCATATCTATAAGGTCTGCAATTAATAGGTTGAGCATCTGGTTTCAAAATGATTTTATGGTCAAACTCCCTATGAGGAGGAAGTCCTTGGGGCTCCTGGAAGATATCTTCATACTGCTGCAACAATCTGATCATTTCTGGCCATTGATATTCACACATTACTTCCTGCCATGTAGAGTTACTGGTTCTCTGGAACCTTTTCACATCCTTCACACTAATAACATTAACATTATGCTTCTGGTTAAAATGACTCCCCACCAATAAATATGGCTTCCCATTCAACAGAAACTGCATAGTTAAGTGTGTGAAGTTCCAACTTATGGTACCTAATGTCTTAAGCCATTGAATGCCCAATATGATGTCATAACTCTCCATTGGCAACAAAAATACCTCATATTGAAACTCCTGTTGATTCATAGTCCATTTAAAATCTGGGCACATTGCAGAACATCTCATCTCTTGACCATTGGCTACCTCCACCCAAATGCCCGGTACATCCACAATTTTACAACCTAGGTGCCTGGCCAACCATTCACTAATAAAGTTATGGGTGCTTCCGGTGTCAACTAGGATACACAGTCCCTTCCTTCCATATTTTCCTCTGATCATCATAGTCTTGTTGTCTCCCGTACCCCATAGAGCATTTGCAGATATCTGACCCACAGGAATTTTATCAACTTCTTCATCTTCAACAGCCTCTGCTTCAACTACCTCTTCTTCCTCTTGATCATCCAACACCTCCCTGATTTGCATTACATATATCTGCTTCCTCTTACATCTATGACCGGGAGCGTACCTTTCATCACACCAGTAGCATAGGTTTCTTGCTCTTTTATCATCCATTTCCTTGCTTGAAATATACCCCATAGGTCTTTTGGACCCTTGATCGGGTTTAGCTGCATTCCAATTCGGTTTTTGGTATGTGCCCCCTCTTTGGTTGCCCAGAGAAGTGGTGACTGTGAGAGGCTTGCTGTAAGGTCCCCTGGGAGGACTAGACATAGATTTAGACATCGGCCATGGTCTGTTCTGGATAGCTGCAACAGTTATTTCTTGCATTCGAGCTAGGGAATAAGCTTCTGCCTATGTACTTGGCCTCAACATCTGAATAGGCATCTGAATCTCATTCTGTAGTCCTGATAGAAAAAGACTAAGAGCTTGAGTTTCAGAAATACCTGCTTTGGGGTATAATTCGTCAAATGCATCATGGTACTCTTGCAAGGATCTCTCTTGCTTCAAGTTTCTCAATTCCGCCAAAGGATCATCATATGCACGGGCTCCGAACCTTGCCGTCAACGCCTTCGCATACTTTTCCCAGTTCAAGTAAGCTTCTGAGCCCTTTGCCTTAACATATCCCTGGTGCCATAGAATGGCTCTTCCCTCCAAGTGCAAAGCCGCAACCTTGATCCGATTTTCAACACTGATTCCGCCTACCTCGAAGAAGTACTCGGCCCTTAGCAGCCATCCCTCTAGACATTCTCCCTGGAATCTAGGAAAATCTAGCTTCGTCGATGCACCCCAAGGATTCGCGACACCCCCAGAGTTCTCCCCTCTTTCTTCACTGTTAATGCCCTCTTCGTTCCTTCGATCTACGGACCCTCCCACTTCTCCCCGTGGCTGAGCCACTCCCACGATAAGCGCCCTCAATTCGGCCACCATCTCCTGTAGCTTCGCCTCTTGACGTCATTCCGACTCAATCACCATTGTTGTTATCTCCTTGCGCCATTCCTGAGATCTTGTCTCTATCCCTGCCATGGTGAAACCCCTCAACCTTCTCTGATACCAATTGATGGAAGCGTTCTGCCGATTGCTGTAACCCTAGCTGGTCCCCTGAAAAGGAAAGAAGAAGACAAGGAAAATTTGGAGAAGGATATCAATATGGTTACTGAACTTCTCACTTAGTCATAGCATAGTTTCCACATAGGGTACAAACATTGATATATATATATATATATCAAGAGAATTGACCAACTGTAGATAAAGAAGACCAAAACCCTGGCCAGCTGTCTTCCACTTCGGATGCTTGTCTCTAACCTTCTAACAGTTCGCATCAGTGATTGATGAGATGCAATTGGAGAAGGATTTCAGATCGAATTGAATCAATGGAAGCCAACCGATCGGAGGAGAGGGATCGAGAGGGAAGAGCTTGACCACGGACGGAGGCGGAGAAAGAGATAGGGCTTGTTTGGATTATCATATAAAAAAAAGTGTTTTTTTTAGTTTAGTAGAAGTGATTCCGGAAAAAAGTCATTCTCCAGAGTAAGTTTAGCATTTTTTGCCTTTTATGTTTGGATTAGCTTCTTGTAGAAGCGAGTGTAAAAATAAAGTTAAAAAGCTGTTTTTCAAAAAGCCGGGTCATGACCGGTTTTTGAAAAATGTTTTCAACTTTTTTACGACTTTCACTGAAAGCTCAATATAAACAACTTTTTTTGAATCCAGAAATACTTAATTTGTTAAAAAGCATTTTTGGGCTTTAAAAAAGTCAATCCAAACACCCCCATAGAGATGGGCGAGGGGAAGCAAGTGTTTTGTTCCCTTGATAACCTGGTTTATTTATTATTAAAAAATAAAAATAAAAAATTTTCTAATTATCATTGCATCACAAAAAGAGGAAAAAACAATAAATAACATATAAATATATAATCAAAAACATTTTATCCATTATTTTATTTTATTTTTCCCCTCACAAATATCAATTTTCCCGGGAATTTTTGCAATGCAGCCTTACTTAACTCTAATTTAAATTATTTATTTAAAAAGTGCTTAAATTTTAAATAATAAAAAAAACGAAACATGACAGACAATGATTAATTAAATTCCAACAAATGATAATTATGATGAAATAAACTCAGTTTCAATTCAAACGCCAAAATTAAATGGCTGGCACTGTAAAGATACAGGCCCAACAAAACACTCATACCACAAAAAGTGATACAAGATGCACAAAACAGACCACCAAATCCAAACAAACACAGAAACAAACCAACTGAGGATAAGAGGACATCCTCACAAACTCCCTCAAAGGAAAAACAGCTATCCCCATGCTACTCTCAGGTGCCTCCTCGGCAGCAGGGACCACCCCACCTGTCAGGATCCTCGGCTCCAGGAACTACAAGCTTCTCTTGACGACACCCATGGTATTCAAGAACCTCTCCTTCGCGTTATCTGCAAGACCATCAATCCAAAACAGAAACATGCTGTTAATATTTTGGATAATACGGCACGCAGGAAGAATTTTCTTAGTCTTATTTTTCATGGGATTTCATTTTAGTTTGATGATGATTTGGCAAGCAATGACATAATCAGTGACGATATATACATTCAATGAACCTCAGAATGAATGGGAAAGATTGACAAACACCGCACATAATAATAATAAATATAAATATCAAATTGAAATGGCATGGCAAATGACACACCTTAGACATCACAAATGTTTTCACTTTCTAAAAAAGAAACAAATAATGTTGCAATTTGCAAACTTTGCATATAATAATAGTTTGCATTATTATAATATGGATAACAAGTTTGAAGTATAATTAAATAAATTGAATTATTTGCTGTCAAACATTGGGATTATCACTTTTTCGTTGTCATGATGACAGAGAGAGAGAGAGAGAGAGAGACTTTAAAAGAAGCCATGCATTTTTTCAGTACACTGATTACATATGCTGTCCTTTCCAAGGACACACCCACAAGATAGTGATATACAAAAATAAAATTCAGCCCCAATGATTTTTTATTTAAATCATGCTGAAATGAAATTATGAAACTGACATTTTTCTTGAAACAAGAAGCAAGACTTCTACAAGTATCAATTGATTTCTAAACAAAATAAAATGTGCATTCAAAGATGATGAAATGCAAGATTTTTCAGTGGCACTGAAACTGGGAGGTTCAAACAAATCCATAAATCACTATTCTCACTATGTGATGTAATTTCAAAAGTCAGGTCATAATAGTCTTTTGAATGAACATAACCAAAGAACTGTTTGAAACATAAATATGAGTACCATATGAGTTGTCAAATAAAATACAAGTTCTCTCATTATTCATGTAAATGATAAGAAATTCAAGCATCAGTAGAAGGCAGTAAAGGTAAGCAGATTGCTAAAAGTCAATAACTTATACAGAAAATGGTTACCTTTATGGATTTACTGCCCTTGAGGAGGAAGAGGATGATTGCATCACTGTTTCTTGTATGAGCAGTTGAATCTTCAAGCTAGCTGACAAGCAAATCATAATATCTTTCCAACTAAATTTATGATAATGAGACAATACCATAGATTTCCAAGTAGATGCCAGCAGATGCAATTGGATACATATAGCTAGAAGTAAAAGTTCAGCTATTAAGAAGATGCTTGAAAATTGAATTCACATATAGTTTCCCTGAAAAATGGTAGCTGTACCTCAGTAACACAGTCCTTGTCCTCTTGTACCTAAATGCTTTAGTGCACACAGCAACACATATAGCAACCGATAACTAGGACATGATTATGGTAGAAGTTGCATTAATGATTTCACAATGTTGTATAAATTCAAATCATGGTAATGCATCTACACCAAATAACAAATGATCCGTATTAGGATTCAAACAAGTAGGTATACAAAGTACTAAATGAAGTAACTAAATGTCCAACCAGTAGTATGTCAAGCTTCATAAAATTAAGAATGCAACTCACATTTAAATCAATTGAAGTGATTTGATAGCAAGCAGAAAGCAGATAAGAAAGGGATTAGAAGAATAGTTAGATGACCTCTGCCATAAATGAGCCATGTTCATCTATAAAAGTCAGTTCAGAGTTCATACCAAGTTCATTGTGCTAATAATAACACATTCTAGAGGCAACACGGAAATAGCAAAGACTTTCTGCTACTCATTAATTAAACATAATCATGATACAAGACTCCATACATTAGTTCGAAAATGCTAGAACTAATGAATGCCAATAGAGATTATGACATGAAAGAGCACCATATGAACATGCTAAACAAAAAAAGGACTAGATCATTTAACAAATCAAAATAATTTGCTTATAGAGGGAAATTACTCAGTCAACACATCATTGGATACAGCAGCTCAACAGATCACAAGCAATTCTCTATCCAACACAAAAAATTGTTTTCGGATCATCACAACCTTCATCAGCTAACAATGCAGCTTAGGATTCACTCCCTTGTTGTTAGATCCGGCAGCCAGAATAATACCCTCCAAGAATACAAAGAATATCCACTACCACAAAGATCAGTCAACAACATAACAAGCCAATACCATCAGTGGGATCTCTTCCTGCCATGGACAGAAGGTGGACAACCTTCGAAGAAGTCCATCAATGCCATCTCAAGATCCTCAACAGAATACTTAATATACACCTCAGGATGACGACCACTTTCTATATGATGTCGAAATCGGCCAAGAAATGCCCTGTAAGCAGGCAATAACCTCTCTGATATCGAGATCCTTAGTTCCTCCCTGAGCTGAGGGTCTGGCACAAACCATGCAGCTTGAGTGCGATAAGCCTCATCAAATGCTGCATTGAAGGCCTTAAACCTTTCCCTCAGAGTGGACTTTGAAACCCCTGAGGAAAAACTCCCACTAACATGAATTCCCTCATCTCGCAAGCAATGCAAGATTTTCACCCAAGCAGTCCTTTGATAACTGGTGGCCAATTGTCGGTATTTCCCAGTAAGCCTCCTCAAGTACTCATCTCCAATCATTCCTCTGAGCTCAGGCGAATCCTTGACTTTGTTGACAATGTAATGCAAGTTGTTCATCAGGAAAAGGTGTGACAAAGCAGCATCTTTGTATAGGCTAGCCTTGTTTTCCAGATTGTGTTGCAAAACAACAATGATCCAGACCAAGTGGGAGGCTAAAGGAGTTCGATTATCAAGGTCTGGGAAGTTGATTTCTGGATGATCTGTGGTCTCTTCCCCAGAGAACCTCGCCGAGGGAGTGGTGACAATGAGTTCATTCAGGGTTGGCTGATAATCGGAGATGAGACTGATGTAATTCATCACATAGCGAGTTAGGGGATGGAGTGTACCTCCGGGGACAGGGATCCTCGAGGCTTCACGAAGCACGGCATTCTCGAACTCGGAAAGGGTGCCCCTTGCGGCCTCGGCGAGCCGGGCAAGGATTTCCGCCGCCTGCGTGTGGATTGACTCGGCCGGGCCTGA
This sequence comes from Dioscorea cayenensis subsp. rotundata, assembly GCF_009730915.1. NCBI lineage: Eukaryota > Viridiplantae > Streptophyta > Magnoliopsida > Dioscoreales > Dioscoreaceae > Dioscorea > Dioscorea cayenensis. Next base: position 633,854 of record NC_052476.1, read on the forward strand.
CCGGAAGATGGCAGCGATGTCGGGAAGGAGGTCGGACAGAGCGTCGTGGAGGTCGAGGATTTTGAATAGCTTCTCCGGGGACCTCCGGCCGATGCTGATGGCCTCTGGGAAAGACAGAAGCTGGATGGCGGCCCCCTTGACGGTCTCGGCGAATGGCGCATCAGCGGAGGAGGGAGTACCAAAAACTTGGTCGCAGAGCCGGCGCTCGCTGGCGAAAAGGACGCGAACGCAGGCGCGGGCTGCGCGGATCCATCGGCGGATCTTAGCCTCCAGGGCCTCCCACTCGAGCCGCTGGACGTCACCGATGCTGAGCCTCTCCACACCGAGATGCCGCAGCCCGGTATCAACCGCGGACTTGCGCGCGCTACTGTAAGCTTGTGCGCACTCCCTCGCGTACCCCGCCGCCACCATCCGCTCCGCGATGCTCCGCAGGTCCTGCACCGCGTCCGGAGGCACCAGATCGATCTCACGGATGCTGCTCGCCGATCGGGACGCGACCCTGGTCGATCCACCACCAGGGTCATCCTCCGCATCGGAGAGATTCCGGTCATGATCGTGATCATGATCATGATCGGACGAGAGGGAGGAGATGGAGAGCGAGCCGAGATCAAGCGATTCAAGGTCAGGTTCCGCGGAGCGGGACAAGAGAAGGTTGCGGAACTCATCCTCGAGTCTAGCCATGGCGATCTGAATAGTATTCGACGGGGATCGAGAGGGAGACGCCGGAGCAGGTGAGGAAGGTCCAAGGGATTGCCGGAGATGGTCAATAGCGCGGAGGTAAAGCTCGGCATCGGCGCGATCAGAGCCATCAAAGAGCATACGATCGTGGGAAGGGGAAGCCACCGGGTCCCATCGATGGATGAGCTGCTCAGCAGCCTCAACGTCGGCGATCGCCATCGCCGGAGACGGCATCGCGGCCTCGGAGGAGCCGGACGAGGCCATGGAACTCGAGGAGATCGGGTGGTGAGATTTGAAGGCTAGTTTTCCGGCTTAGAATTATTTGAAGGCTTTTTGGTCGCGAGAAAACAGCGCCATGGCTTTTGTCTTCATCTCTCTCCCTGCGAAATTACCACATTACCCACCCCTCCGTAGACGAATCACCGTACCACTAGCATTAAATCCGTTTGACACGTGGCATAACAAGGGTAGTTCAGGTAATTCATGCGTCGTTGTTCTTGGGCTCGGTGTGCGAAGGGTGGTAGAGGTTGGGCTTTTACATTGCTATTGAAGCGAGAGGTTTGACTTTGACTTGAGAGAATATTCCGGCAGCACGTGAGCTGCGCATGATAGGTGATGGCCGGACGCCACGTGTGCTTTGAGATTGCTGATCTCGCTTGGATTGGTGATCTGGCGGGCTTGTGGAATTCCTGGGCCGTGAACAAATGGAGCGGTGGTCTTGGTTGTGGGCCCATCACTTGAGGGTTGTAATTTTGAATTTTGAGTGGACTTTTTGGAAAAATTGACAAGCGCTTTTGCAGAGGAACCCTTGCATGTTGTATAATTATCAACAATGATATGAAAGGTGAAAATAATGAGAGAATCTCATAATAGAAGCCTTTCATTTCATAGTGAGGCCCCCCATCCTGCCATCCATCCATCATATTAGCTGAGCTAAGATGTTGTTTTTCTTTGTCGTTTTCCTTTTTTTTATATAATAAATTATGGTTTTTTATCCATAAAAAAATAAAATATTATGTGATGAGATAAGGTGGCGATGATGGGCTCGTATGAACTGGCTTTCTTGAATTCATGCCTATTGGTCAATCAATCCATTCAAATTATGGAATGTTCCCAGTGAGACGGATGTATGAAAGACTAGAGTATTTTACTTATATATATATATTTATAAATGTAATCTTCTAGAATTTATACTTCGCAGAGTTGTTATACCGATAAGGATTTGATTATTTTTCAACAATAAACATAATTAAATCAGTTTTTTACACTATATATATATATTTTTCAACATAAGAAAATACCTTGTTGTTTTATATAATTTGAATACTCTTTTTTTCCAACTTTATATTTTTCAACAATTTCTTGTATTGTTTGTCAATCTAGTATGTCCAGTCAAAAATGCATTAAAAAACTCCAAAACTACTACTTTATTTTATGACCTTCATTGGAAAATTATTATTATACATATTTTTACTTAAAAAAATAATTTTTTATTTAAATGATATTTATTAGTTAATTATTAATTATAAATATAGTTTAAACCATTTATGTAAGTAGGAATATTACTGTTTATTAAGATTTGTTTATCACCGTTGGATGTTGATCAAACGGTATATAGATATATATATAACGGTGAGAGTTATAGTTACTGCTTACTAGAACATGCGAAGCAATCCATGGCTAACAAGGCTCGTGTGCGCTCGTTCTCACGCTCTAAGCTCTGCTTCGTTTCACACGTACCACTTGTCCTGCGCGCTCGATGCGTGCGCCGACGCGTGCGATCTCCGCGCCGGCGCGGCCGTGCACGCACAAGCCCTCCAACTCCACCATTCCTTTTCAATCTCGAACAAACTCCTCAAGCTCTACAGTGTTTGTGGCCATTTCCATCTCGCCTACAAACTGTTCGACAAAATGCCTCAACGAGACATAGTCTCATTCAACACCATGATCACCGCCTCCGTCCGCGCGCGCCGTGCCACGCTCATCTCCGTCGATCTGTATTCCCGAATGCGAGCCGAGAATGTGCATCCCGACCACATCACAATCTCAGCGCTGCTCGGCGCTTCCAGTCATGTCAAGTGCCCGCATTTCATCGAACAACTCCACGCTCACGCCATTCACTTGGGTCTTTAGCTCCAATGGCTTCGTCGGAAGCGCTTTGGTGAATGGATACGAGAGATACCGAGGTCTGGATGAAGCTTTCCGTGCATTCCAGGACATTGCTGAACTGGATTTGGTCTCTTGGAATGTTATGATCGATGCGTGCGCACGGAGCAACAACAAACGCCGCGCAGTGGATGTCTTCTCCCACGCGAGACGTTGTAGTGAGAGCTTGGATAGCTTCAGCTTGACAAGTGTTCTCAAATCTTGTTCTGAGCTTCAAGACTTAAGACTCGGCATTCAGCTACATTGCATTGGTTTGAAACTTGGATTGGATTCAGAAACACCATTTGGGAATTCACTTGTGACAATGTATTCAAGATGTGACGGTAAAATGGATTCCGCCGTTCAAGTTTTTCGACGAATTCCATCGCCGAACATTGTCTCATGGACCGCAATTATTTCGGGGCTGGCTCAAGATTCATTGGCACAAGAAGCCATTAGATACTACAAAATGATGTTGAGTGCAGGTGTCATTGAGAATGAGTTTTGCTTTGCAAGTGTACTCCCTGCATACAGCATTGTTGCAAGATTGGAGCAGGGTAGACAAGCTCATGCTAGAATCATTAAATCGGTATATCAATCCGATACCGTGGTTGGAAATGCACTCATTGATATGTACTTCAAGTGTGGTTGTATGGAAGATGCTAAATTGGCATTTGAGACGATGAAAATCATCGATACGGTATCATGGACAGTGATGATACTTGGGTTTGGTCAGCATGGTAAAGGTTTGGAAGCAATTGAGATTTTTCGAGCAATGGAATGCAAAGGATTCAAGCCGGATAATGTCACATTTCTTGCTGTTCTATCTGCATGTAGTCATGGGGGTTTAATACAAGAAGGACTAGATATTTTCCGTTCAATGACCGATGATTACTGCTATAACCCGAAACAGAGAGCATTATGCTTGCATTATCGATATGTTTGGTCGTGCTGGAGAATTCAAAGAGGCGGAAAAGTTCATTAAGGAGCATGGGATTGAATCTGATTCATTGGCATGGGAAGCACTTCTTGGTGCTTGTGGAATGCATGGGGAGAAAGAACTTGGTGAAAAATCAGCAAAAGAAGTTATGAAGTTAGAACCAGAGAAAGATGGACCATATGTTTTGTTATCAAATTTGTATGCAGAGAAGAGAATGTGGGAAGAGAAGGATATATTGAGGCAAAGATTGGATATCTCTGGGCTAAAGAAGGCAACTGCAAGTAGCTGGTTTTCATGCATGAAAGATGATTCCTGAATTCCATTATTTTGGGAAACTTATAATTTTTGGCTATTTGGTTAAATGTGTATGATATGCATACCACCATAAAAATTATATAAAATACCTTTTTTGCTGTGAAATCACAGATTTTGTCTAATGGTTAATCATTTTTACTCTTAAGGTTGGTATACTATATATATATACGTCTATATAAATGATTAAACTACTAGTTTATTTCTTTGAAAAAAGTACATTATAAAACTTGAGATATTAAAAATACAACTGTACAAGGATAGACTTAAACGATTGCCTGAGATGAGATACTCAACCGGTGCATTAGTCCAAGTCAACTGGTGCATAAGTCCAAGTCAACTGCGTGTGGTATAAATTATAAAAGCTTAGAAAAGTTGAGATTTTATTTGATTGTTGAGTCTTGAGATTTATCCTAAATAATTTTTTTTTAGTTTGTGGGTATATAATAATATAGATGAGGATGTGAAATATATTTTTAGTTATCAAGTCCAATTCACTAAAAAAAATTTAAAATGGATATGCATCATATTTATTTATTTTTTTTTAAAAAAAATGTGGATAAACCACATCTTTATTGAAATAGCAAAGGATACAGTAGAACAGTAATCTCACCATAGGTGAAGAACAAAACTAAGTGGTGAGGAACAAAAACTAAGACTAACATAATGCAAAAAAGCGAGGAAAAGATCAAAAGATAGGAAAAGTCGAAAAAAACACTCGGATCCTGATCATCGTCCGGTCAGGACAGTGTAGGGACTACTCCTGTGCTACATCTGAATCTTGATCACCAGAATGAGTGGAGACTCTGGCACTAAGGAAATTGAGGGAGGCTAAAGAAAACCAAGAGAGCAGCATGTTAGCATATGCATCATATTGATGTACCCAAAAATTTTTTTTTTTTAAAAGTAAAAAGTATTTTGATAAGTTTGAAATTGTGTATAAATAATTTTGAGTTTTTGAAGGGGCAATTAGTAAAATCTTTGCCAAAAGCAAAACTCCTTCCCAAGTCGCCACCGCGCAGTCATAAGCAACAGTGACTCAGATCCAGCTTTCTACTCTGTCGCTCTCTCTTCTCCAGAGAGCTCTGCTGAGATCTCCAATGGCGTGGCACTACCGATCCAGTAGCCCAGCTTGGGTTGTGATTCTGCTCGTCCTTCTCCTCTTCTTTGCTGCTGATGCCTCTGTTCATGACTACACCGGGGAGAAGTTCGCGGCGAAGGGAAATGCTTTCGTGCTTCATGGTGGTAGTGAGGGTCTTTACGCTTCGGTTCCCAGCACTAATTCTACGCTACCGGACAACGGGGATTCATCCATTCGGTAATCCGTTTGTCATTAGTTTTCTCTGTTCTCTTTCAGATCTGTGTTGTTTTGCTGGTTATGCTTGGATTTGTAGCTTTTTTCTTTTTATTTTTCTTTTCTGGGGCTTGGGATTGTGAGAATTTGGGGTTTTTGTTGAATTTGATATCATTGGCATTATCTGGATCTGCGTTAAAAATTGTTGTTTTATATTAGTATAGTCATCTTAATGCGATTTAGTGATTATTTATAGTACTACAATGTGAGCTGAATGGAAATTAGGAATAAAGGAAGCGTTTTGATGCCAATTGAGCTGTAGACTGATGCCTTGGAGACTGAGATTGTTGTAGTTATTGGTATGCTTGAATTGAAGCTGACGAAATATTTAAACAAGACAAACTAGTAACTAGGAACAGTTGGAGTAGGGTAAAGATCAGATTTTGGCAACCTTTAGCAGCTCTAGTTAAACTCTATATGTCTCAATTTATGGCAATGGCTATGCTGTAGATATATTTGTTGCAAGATATGAATATATAGGGATCAAGTTGTAAGTTGAAATTTTGGCATAGAAAGAGGAAGTTCATGGATATTTTGATTTTGTACACAATGTGAAGCATTTGGTACTTTCTGCATACAGTTCTCCACTCTTCCTTTCTATGTTATTGTTGTTTTTTGGGTTATTTTTCACAAACAGATTTGAGAAGATTATATTTACAAGGCCAGAGGAAGAGGCTTCCTTGAAGAAAGACAGTGACAAGGTGATAGTTCAGGCCATAGTTTTTGAGGTAGAAGATCGTGATACAATTGGAGGCTCAGCTTACGGAGGTCAGAAGGCTGTTTGCTGCACACCAGATCTAGCAAAATTGGGTGTTTGCATTGAGGGCACAATCATTTATCGTGCGTCCACCCGGAACCCTAATTGGCCACAAGTCTTCACCGCTTCATTTGAAGGAAGAGCTCTAGTTGCAACATTAGCACCAGAAACTATTCACATCACAAGAACTGGAATGTATAATTTGTACTTTATTCATTGTGATCCTTCCCTTGATGGGCTGGTTATAGATGGGAAGACTATATGGAAGAACCCCACTGGTTACCTACCTGGAAGGATGGCTCCTCTCATGAATTTCTTTGGGTTCATGTCTCTTGCCTTTGTGGTGCTTGGGCTCTTTTGGTTTTCTCAGTATGCAAGGTTTTGGAGGGAAGTCATGCCACTGCAGAATTGCGTAACACTTGTCATTGCATTGGGCATGTTTGAAATGGCATTGTGGTACTTTGAATATGCAGAATTCAATGAAACTGGTATCCGTCCAAGGGGGATAACATTTTGGGCCGTGACATTTGGTGCTATTAAACGGACAATTGCCCGTGTGCTTATCCTTGTTGTTTCAATGGGATTTGGAGTTGTGAGACCCACTCTTGGTGGTCTTACCTCGAAGGTGATGATGCTTGGAACAACCTTTTTCTTAGCTTCTGAGGTTCTTGAATTGGTAGAGAATGTAGGTGCGGTAAGCGATCTTTCTGGAAAAGCAAGGCTATTCTTGGTTCTTCCTGTGGCTCTATTGGATGCATTCTTCATTCTTTGGATTTTTAGGTCCCTCGCCAAAACATTGGACAAGCTTCAGGTATGCATTTTTGCTGAATTTGCATTGATATTTGGGGTTTTACACATCCCTACTGCACTTCCTTTTTTTGCGGCTTCTGTTGTACCGATTATGCTATGCTTATGCCGTCTTTTGCTTTGGACAGTCTAGAAGATTGATGGTCAAGTTAGACATATACAGGAAGTTCACAAATGCATTGGCTGTTGCTGTCCTTGTATCCGTCGGTTGGATCTGCTATGAGGTAACACAACTTCCATTGCTTGTGCATTTTAATGTTAGGAACTTCACCATTTCTTATGCTTGGGAGGAGATCAATCTGGTGCTTGATCACATATTAAAATTGTTAATGCTAGTCTTACTATTAAGACTTTTCATAATTTTGTGGTGTGTTCTGCTGGTGGTAAAGAACCTTGTTATTGTCTTTGTACAGCTATATTTCAAATCAACAGATGTATATAATGGGCGATGGCAAAGTGCCTGGATCATTCCTGCCTTCTGGCATGTCCTCTCCTTCTCTCTTCTGTGTGTTATTTGTGCACTTTGGGCACCTTCCCAAAACTCAATGAGGTGAGTCCCCTACATTGCACATGTTTATTATTTTCTCTTATGACTTGTTTTGATTTTGATTTTGATTTTTGATTTTTGATTTTTATTTTTCAAATGAATTTTCTATCAAATTACTTTAACAGTTCCTTGTTTTATGCACACAATTAAGATACAAAATTTGACATCTTTGTAATGGTGATGCTACTATTTGTTATGTTGTTGTGCTAAAAATGTGATTTGATTATTGTGGAACAAGCCTATTTTGTGTATTGCTAACATTTGTTTCCTTGTTTTTACAAACAACATGTCATTCATGTCACCAGGTTACTATTTGTGAAAATTTTTGCTTAAACTGTTCTGAAGTGCCATTTCTTCATCATATAAACTGTCATATGGCCATTTTGCGTCTTTAGATTTAGATAATCTTGTGTAAGATTTTCCAACTCGAGAAAAGATAGCAAGAGAAACTACAGAGATATATTCTGGAACTCAAATCTTTGTTAAACAAATGGATTTACTTTGGAGAGTAGCAGAAATGAGAATGATAACAAATTTTTGTTGCAATTGTTATGTGGAAGTCAAATCTTATCTCTTATCTTTATCTAGCAATCTTATAAGGCTGTGTTTGTTCTTTGGAAAACCACCCACAAATTTGCTTTGCCAGAGTAAAATCACAATTCTCTTATATATTTAGCTGTATCCTTGAACTATGCACCATTATACTCCAAAAACCATGAAGCATGCTCCAATTATGACCTTTTCCGTTTCTGGGAATCAATTTCAGTGCAAAAACATGTTGATAGCTTTTTCTTTGCAGTTTTACATTTCAAAATATTTCCAACATATCTCAGGCACAAACTTTTATTTCAAAAATCATCTTCAACATGAAGTGTTCTCCTTTCCTTGTGAACTCCATACTGAAAATCAATTAAAGAGAAATTAATCTTAAAATTTTCTAGTAAAGATAGTGTAGAGGGATGCATGCCTTGAATTAATCTTTTGTTTTCTTTGCCATCAGGTATGCTTACTCTGGTGATGCAAACGAAGACTTCGACCGAGAGAGTTCTCTTTCTTTGATAAAACCAGGGCCAATTCCCTCAAATGACATCCAGAAATTGGACACTGAAAGAACATCAAGCTTGAATTCTTCTGATCCCCATAACGGAGATATTGAAGAAGATAAGAGGGAGTAATAATCATAGTCATGCATGACATGCTTGCTCCATCAATATTTTACTACACTACTATGAAGATCAGTTCATACAAGCCCTTTTATGGTAGCTCATCTTTGTAATACTTAAGTTTTTCAAGCATGCATTAGTGTTTGTATCTTTATTTATTCTTTTCTCACTACATACTGAGATGAACCTCATTTGAACCTTGTACCGATGAAAAATGTCTATGTTCCATGATGTGCATGTGTTTTTTTTTTTGACATTTTTTCTATGAGTTGGTACTTATGGATTTAAATATAGAATTTTGGTCTTATCTCTTAGCTTAAGTTTTTTAAGGTTGAATTGGATCGAAATAATGTCTTTGGTTTAAAGTTAACATGATGACGAAGTTTGGTTAGTTGATTTTGTTTGTACTTTGATTAGCGAAAAACAATTAATATGTTTGATTTGTAATATCTGAGTGTTTAATTCTAAGTTTACCATCATTTTCCATATTCAAGAACACAGTGTTAGATCTGTGAACCAAAGCACAACTGTTAATTTATTCACCGTAGTAGGAATTCAGTAGCATAAAGCAAATACCCTCAGTTTATCAAATATTACTTCAATCCAAAGTGATAATAAGAAAGTTCTCTTGTGATATGAGAAAGTACAACAGGGCTCAATCTGAAAGGGTGAGATATTTTAGAAAAGGCTCAGCAGCAGGAGCAATAGCATTCAGCTCTCCGGCCTTGGCCAGGGTCGAAATCCTCAAACTGGAAGGCCGGGGCGCAAGTGCAGCCTACCAGAGAATAATGCAACTCAGGGATCCCTACTCGGTGATTTCACGAGCACACTGCCGTCGGTTGAAAAGGATATTACATCTAATGTCGGGAATGATCCAAACCAAACATTTGGCGGCACGGTATACTGAGGACGTTGGCCAGCATCAAGGTCTGGCCCCAAGACTGTCAGCTCGATCTTCCCATCATCGTGTAACTCAAACACCTATTTGAGATTCATGTGAGCCAAAGGCTATGCCAAGTTAAAATAGCGGTTTAGGGCATTCAAATAAAGTTTTACTGACTGTGAGCGGCTCTCCGGCATAGAAGTGCCAAACTTCAGCGCAAGGGATACGATGAAGGTGTGAGACACTCCCGGATGGAAGCAAGAAGTATATTGCCGTACTGATAGGACGGTCGACTTTATCTGTGAAGAAAGTAATTAGAAGCGATAATTCTTCCTTTGTAAAAGTATGATATAACACCTGGTCTTCATTAAAAGATCAATTTGTACTTAAAAAGGTCCGACTTAATGGGAAAAAGCACTCTGTTGCATCTGCAATTTTTTTTTTTTTTCCGTATAGATTGAACATGAAGAAAATCTTTAAAATCAATGACATCGAAGAAGTTCAAAAAAACTTAAGAATTCACAATTGTCATGCTATTGAGGCAAGTGAACCAATAATTATGCTTTAACTTGTTTGTAGTCTCAATTAGATTCATGAATGAAGTTGTATGGATAGACAAAGAATGGAACAGAACAGAGGAAAAGGACATAATGTTTGTTCATTAATGCTTACTATAAAAGTCAAGTAAATGTGCTCAAACAAGTAGTCAGAGCAAGAGATTCATTACAAGAGATGATAACTAAAAGTACAAATTTCCATTTTTGGTCCTTCAAGTTGTTACATTTCCAATTCAATGCATTGATTATACTCTCCAAAATCAATTATGCTCCATTTTTTCCTTTCAGTAGAATAAGGATAACCTCATATTTCAGACAGTACCTCTTACAATGAAAAATGGATACCCGGGACACGACACATGGCCGGAATAAGGTTCAAAGATAACAGATAAACAGTGAGTCCTAATACATTTAACAATCAATACGAATAAATCTATTCAAGCAATAGATTTCCAAACTCTTTCCACAAGTCCTTTTGTCCCCTTCAATACACATAAGCAAAACCAACAGATTTCATACTGGAAAAGGTTTTCTATGTTCCACTCAAAGATCTTCAGGAACTTAGTTTTGATCATTGGCCACCTTCTCACATTAAATAATCTTAAATTTTAACCAAAGAGTGTGAGAACAATTTCATGCTTTAGATCTTCATCACAACTGCATTAACATCAAAATGCTTCTACAAAAGAAATCAAAATCCATTTACAAGGCAGAGGTTATGTAAACCATTAACCACTGAACATGGATATCTTAGATACCAAGATATCAGACAAAAAATGAGTCCTAATACATAATACATTTAAGCAGTAGATGACAGTTTGATTCAATAAACATAACTAAAACTATCATCCCATATCAGACCATACACCTAATTTCATACATAAAAATTCTCAAAAACATAGTTTTAGTCACCTGTAATATTTTCACAATACAAAATCTTAAATTTAAACCAAAAATACCAATAACAGTTCATACTCTACATACACATCACAACTCCATTAACAAGACAGAAGTTTTGCAAACAATTAACTATTGAACATGCTACTCAAATCAGGCATATGATTTTCACAAAAGAAAAAAATAGTAAGAGTCAAAATTATCAGAAAAAAAAAAACCACAGATAGTTTGTGGGGGAATGCTTACATTGAGGTGGAAGTTGAGATTGGGAGAGATTGATGGAGAAATCCCTGAAGGTTTCAGAGTAGAAACCCCCTTCAGGGTGGGGTTTCAGATCCAAAAGTGCCACAATCTCTGAAGCTTTCTTAGCTGAAACAGAAGCCATGTTCATTAACCACTAAAACTAAGATCTTTGCTGAAACCTCCCAAGTCCCAAGGTCACTGGAGTAGGTATGAGAAGGCTGCTTGTTGTGTTTGATCTTGAGGCATATGTGTGGTTGAGATCTATCCTATTCCTCCTTTTTCAGTTAAAGTCCTCAAATGAAACTATTTTATATAAAATTTTCTTATGACTTCTCAGGCCAAGCTTTGGAAGTCCGGATGTGAAAATCTACACCCATTGATCTTATATTTCTTGTGTGAGTGATTCAAGGGAAACATCTTCCAATTGGGGATTTGACTAATTTGAAATTCGAGTTACTGTGATAAATTTCAGTTTCAGATGTCCATGAAAAAAAAAATACAAAAATGCACAAGTTATAATTACTTAAAGAACTGTAATTTTAAAAATAAAAAAATTATTGTTTCTCTTATAGAAATCCATAATATATTTTATCATTTTATGAGTTAAAATACTTAAATTCAAGTCTCATCTGCAGAGGCACATAATAGCTCTTCTACACCCGGTTCTCATACATCATGTCTTTTAAGTTGTCCATATTTTTATTTTGATGTATTTTAATTTGTTTGTGTATTTTTTTAATTATTTTGATATATGTATCTATATTATTTAAATTAACTATTTTTTCCTCAAAAATTATAATTAAATTTTTAATGATATAAAATTTGTTATTTATGATAAAAAAATATTTTTAAAAAAATATTTGGTGAAATCAACATTTATTTTCTTAGAGATAAGAAATTATGAGTTACTAACACTAACTTATTTTCTTCATAAATATAAATATATAACAAATAAGGAAAGATTAAAAACAATTTATTCCTATAATAATTATGATAACTAATTAATTAGTTGGACTAAAGGTACATAGACAAGAATCTCAACTTTCCAAAAGAATATGAAAGTGAAAATTCCACAGAAACCACATAAATAATTTGACTATTTATAAGGGTTTTATCCGCAAAAATTCCTCTATAAAATTTAATTTCTTAATCCCCCTTAATTGATCGCAAAATCCGATCCCAGTCCCTGCCCTAGTCCCTGAGCAAGAGTTTATCCCGGCGGTGGTCGGTATCTTTTTCATCTAACCCCTTTGTAAATATAAAATTTACATTTCGATCCTTTTTATTATTCTATAATAAAATCCTCATCCCACGCTTCGCCGTCGAAAAAATTCCGAACACTTCTTCTAATCAGCAGCAGACTTCACCTTTTCCTTCTTTTTTCTTTTCCTTTTTCAATTCTCTTCGCTTCCGAGCCCCAATCCCTAAGAGATCCCTTGCTTTCGATCTCCTTCTCTTCTCTTTGGATTCTTGTAGCTTGTTGTCGTCCTTGCGTCGTCGATCAGCGATGGCGGCGGCGGCTGCGGCGGCGGCGGCAGCGCTGTGGAGGCCACAAGAAGTGGGATTGCAAGAGATCTGTGGGATTTTAGAGCAGCATATCTCTCCTGCTGCCGATCAGGCGCGGGTCTGGCAGCAACTACAGCAGTACAATCAGTTTCCGGATTTCAACAACTATCTTGCTTTCATCCTCGCCCACGCTGAGGTTTCCCTCTTTTGTTCATTGTACCCTTGTTTTTGATTTTATCTATGGTGTTTGGATCCAGCTTGTGTTGAATTCGTTTTTTTTTTTTATTTTTATTGGTTTTGGTTCATTAGGGATTTGGTGTGATTTGGTTTGATGATCTTTTTTTGTACCCTTTTATGTTTATAGATGATGTTCTTGTTTTTAGTTTTTTGTTTTTAATCTTAATTTTAATGCAAAGTTTATGCCTTTTGTTCAAGAAACATTGGGGGTTTGGAATTTGATTCTCGAGATGAGTTTTATGGGTTTTGTTATCGAGGTCACTCTTTCTGGTCTCATGTTTTTGAAATACGTGGAGCTTGGGATGGATTCTTTTGATTTTAATCTTTGAAATAGGATGTTTGATTCATTAGGGTTTTAGAGGGTGATTTTTTTGGAAGTTTGCAGTAGGATCTGGTTTTTGTCCAGATGCCTTATGATATAGTGTTATGTTTTTTGTCCCTGTAAACTGTGTTCTGATTTTCTCCTATCTTGATTTGTGCAGTGTTCAGAGTTGAAATATTGATCTTATATAATTTGTTCTATCTGTTGTGAAAATGCATGGAATAAGTGCTGATTTGTTGGTTTCGTGTGTCGTGTTAGTGAACTAAAAGCATGAGTGAAGCCATTTCATTCAATAATAATGTCTTTTTCTTGTCTATTCTCATTGGAACCCTTATCAGCTGCATTGGTGGCTTAAGGAATTTTCTCTAGTTAGTAATTCTCTAATGGATAATAAGATTTGTGCTGCTTTTTTAAATGCTGATAGGGCAAATCAGTGGAAATTAGGCAAGCTGCTGGTTTACTTTTGAAGAACAATCTGCGATCGGCTTTCAATTCCTTGTCTCCTACTTACCAACAATATATCAAGTCAGAGTTGCTTCCTTGTTTGGGAGCGGCAGATAAGACTATCAGATCTACTGTCGGAACAGTCATCAGTGTTGTTGTACAGCTGGGGAGAGTGCAAAGCTGGCCTGAGCTGTTACAAGCACTTGCCCATTGCTTGGACAGTAATGATTTGAATCATATGGAAGGTGCCATGGATGCTTTGTATAAGGTTTGTGATTTTCAATCCTGACAGCTTTATACATGGATTCTAAATTTAGTTTTGTTATGATCAGCTCATTTATTCTTTTGCCTTGTTATGGTCCTTATGGATAGTTATATTTCTCAATATTTCTTTTTGTTTTTCTCAATGTCGTTGTTTATTTGGCCATGCAACACTCCATTGAAAAAATTTGGCTTGGATTTTAACTGAATTCTGTACTCATTTTCTCTCCTATTGGTTAGCCATTTCGCAGACAAATATCAATGTTTTGTTTTTTGTCAATGCAACTATGGATAAGAGAGGGATTTCTACACTACCAATTGACAAGTAAAAATACTATCATGTTTACAAGTGTAGTCTATGGCCATCTTCTCATAGGCTCTGGACCATTTTGCCATCCTTATATGATTGTTGTGTTTATCCACCAATAAATGGTCATTGGAGTATTTTGACAATGGATTTGTACTCAAGCTTATTGTGCTAAATGTAATGAAGAATAGAATTGACTAGTTGTCATTGTCATCACAGATTTGTGAGGATATCCCCGAAGAACTTGATGTTGATGTTCCTGGGCTTCCTGAACGCCCAATAAATGTTTTCATGCCCAGATTATTGCAGGTAAGATTACTGCAGACAATATGATTTCTAAAATCCTATTTTATATTTTTTCTATTGATTCCAATCTTAATTGCCTTTTTATCTAATTGTTCAGTTTTTCCATTCTCCACATGCTGTGCTGAGGAAGCTTTCATTGGGTTCTATCAATCAATTTATTGTAATGATGCCAACAGTAAGTAATGCAAACAAAAATAATTTTTGTTGGTATGTACGAGGTTGGAAATTAAAAATAATGGTTTGATGATTTATGTAAATGTTTTTATCATGCAGGGTTTACTAGCGTCGATGGAACAATATCTTCAAGGTTTGTTTCATCTTGCTCATGACCCTAGTGCGGACGTGCGAAAATTGGTATGGCATTCTTTCGTTTTACCTGTAAACACTGCATATAATGGCTTACTCCCAGTTAGAATTTTTTGGTAAAAGGAACTGCTAATGTTATGTGAAATACAATTACCATTGGCCCGTTCTTCATAAATTCCAGGTGAAACACAACTAATAGGTGACTTGAGTTGGTTGATCATCAGTGATGATTGTAGCTGATCTATTCTATTTTAATACGTTGTCAAAGAGAATATGTTTTATTTAGATAGGTTATCAGGTTCATTGGGTTGCCATTTCAATCTGTTTTTTATAATCCTTTTGGGTGTTACCATTGATCAGTAAAAGTACTATATAATTTGAAATAGAATTTTCTGCTATTGGACTTGTACTTATTGTTTTTCTTTGATATGTAGGTTTGTGCTGCATTAGTGCAGCTAATTGAAGTTCGGCCGTCCTTCTTGGAGGTGGGTAGATAAAGCAAGTTCAGTCTTTTAATTAGATTTTTTTGCTGCTATTTTGTGATTTTCCTTTTATCGATGTTGTTTGTGAACCACTGCAATTTAGTTAATTTATCCACAATAATTGCTTTGTTGTGCCTTTGGTTCTAATTTTTTATTATGATGCTTTCAATGAGTCTTACTTTCTTTGGATGATTTGTCTCCTTTTGCAGCAACAATTAAGGAATGTAATTGAGTTTATTCTGCAAGCTAATAAAGATCCTGATGATGAAGTTTCTCTTGAAGCTTGTGAATTTTGGTATGCTTGATTTTTTGCTTGTTAACTTTTATTTTCTGTGATAGAAGTTTGGTAATTGTTGGTCATTAGCTGGTAATATCAACAATGCGAAATTCCAGGTCTGCATACTGCGATGGTTCTGTGTCTCCTGACGGATTAAGAGAGTTCCTGCCACGTCTCATCCCGGTATCTCTTGTCTTCACAGCAAAGTATTGCTCATTGCATGGTGTTATATTTAAATGAGTTTAATCTGCATGCCACACTCAATTTATACAGGTTTTGTTGTCTAACATGGCATATGCTGATGATGATGAGTCTCTTATTGATGCTGAGGTGAGTTCTGTTGATTCAGTTAATGTTTTATGTTTTTCAATTTTTATTCACTGTGTTTTGACCTACTGGTTTATGCAATTTTTTCTTGGTCATTCTTACAGGAAGATGAGTCTTTTCCAGACAGAGATCAGGTTTTGATCAGACAATTTAAAATGTTTTCAATAGTTTTTGGTGTCCTTTTCCTATTTGTTGTTCTATTCCCTTATTTTATAAATTTGTTTAAAATCTCTCTCTGCAGGATCTGAAGCCTCGATTTCATTCCTCACGATTCCATGGATCAGAGAACGGGGAGGATGATGTATGTTAGCAAGCCAAATTTTTTTTCCTCTGAATTGTGTGCCACTGTAGTTTCTCATTCTTCCCTTCATTTTTTATTGCCTATTCCCATAAGAGTTATTTCACTGATGTTCATTGTGATGTTTAACACAAATAATCATTGGAATTAAATCATCTGTCTGCTAATTTTTCTTGCCATCTTTGTTTTAAATCTGTTGTTTACAGGATGAAGATATTATCAATGTTTGGAATCTGCGAAAGTGCAGTGCTGCTGCTCTGGATGTCATCGCCAATGTTTTTGGAGATGAAATTCTTCCATCTCTTATGCCTTTGATTCAGGTTTGTATGTGTTAGCATATGTCATAATGAGGTTGGGCACTTGAACTGATGCCTTCTCTCCACTCTTTCTTAGGCCTCACACTGTAATTTGGTCTTTGACCATTCTCTAAGTCACAAGAGTTTCATATATGTGGATAAATTGCAGATGCGAGTGTGTGCATGTGTGCATGCATGAGTGTGTACTTACATATGTGGAACAGACATGATTACAATTCGCTCTTATTTTGGTGTTGATTTTTCCTTTGTGTTTTTCACAGTCCAATTTAGCAAATACAAGTGACACCACCTGGAAAGAAAGGGAAGCAGCTGTTCTAGCAATTGGTGCAATAGCAGAGGGATGCTTTGATGGCCTTCGTCCCCATCTGTCAGAGGTATTTGCCCCTTATTTTGTTTGATAGAATCCATACATGAATACTTTTACATAGTAAGTTCATTTGGATTTCTGAAAATGTTTGAAACTTGTAAATTTCACATAAACTTCATTCTTTAGTTTACGGATGGAATGACCATTATAAGGCTATCTAGTCGTGAACCTTAGGTATGAGATGTTGTTTATTTGGAGATATACTTTTTAATAGATGGCATGCTGAACACACCATTTTCTTCCTTATTAAGTTTATTTGGAGATATACTTTCCGATAGATGACATGCTGCACACACCATTCTCTTCCGTACTATCTTTAAATGTACCCATTAGTTTCATTAAATATAAAATGATTCTTTTTTGTTAAAAAGAAATTCTTCTTTGAAGTCTGAATGGTCCTTTTATTTGTGTATTGACCATCAGTTCCTGATACATTAGTCTGATTTTAAGCTACTGATATTTGGGGTATGGTTTTCGTCATCGTGAAACCATTTCCGTATGCATCGTTAGTTACTTTAAGTAAGCTGTTCCATTTGCAGATTGTTGCGTTCCTTATACCGCTTTTGGATGATAAGTTTCCACTTATTCGAAGTATCACCTGTTGGACTCTTTCTCGATATAGCAAGTTTATTGTTAAGGTAACTCCACTATCCATTTTATTGTTCTACATGTACTTGACTGCATGGTACTCTATCATATGGTTAGTTTAATGTTCGTAATTTTTATGACAGCATTTATTAATGATGCCATTTACTACCTGAGGTTTATTGGAAGGGAAAGATGATGCCCCAAAAGCCTGTTTTTTGTTCCTCACAATTGGAAAAATGATTAATGCAGGATGGGTTTCCTGTTTCCAAGTCACATATGGAACATCTATTCAATAATAATAATAATAATAATAATAATAATAATAATAATAATAATAATAATAATAATAATCACTAGCTAGCTATGTTTTTGTGTACATGATTGTTGATATACCTTTTTGTGTAAAATTCACTTGACACCTACATGATCTGAGGAAGCTCTCAATTTGGTAATTCAATTTGCCAAGTTGTCCCATAAATGTTTTACGAGATAGACTTTGATCAACTGATTATCTTTCCCTGTACCTATTACATGTGTCTTTTATATTTATGTTTATCCATTGACTAAATTACCTTTGCAATATGAGTTTCATTGTAAATGGAGGCGATGTATTTTGGTGAACGTAACATGACTCGTGTTGCATAATAATAATAATATGGATGCAATGTGTTTCGTTGAATGTAACATGACTTGTGTGTGATGATAATATGGGTGCCATGGTACTTTTGCATGTTAATCCGCTGATGTTGCATGAGTGCCTTATAAATAGAGTACCACCACAGTGAAATGACATGGCATCTTCATTGTCATTGGCATGCGATAATGGTAGGAGCATTGTTAAGAATGTGGATCCAAAATTTTGTGAGTAAATTAATAACAAATTGGAACTTGTGTATTAAATTCATATTGCTATTGCACTCTTCATCTTTTTGCCAATTCATTTTTTTTTAATTATTCCTGTAAAGCTGTTGCTAAAGATTCAAAGTAATGTTCCGTATAATGCTAAAGTCATGCTTGGCTCTCTGATGCTATAGTGCGCATGAATAATGTAGAACCTTTGAGCATCTAACTGATGCCATGATATCATTGACTTGTAATTGCTGCTATCTTTCAACACACACACACACACACACACACACACACACACACAAAGGGAAACTATTTACAACTAATTTTGTATAGATTTAACTATCGTTACATTTATATTATTTCCTCGAAATAGATAAAGATATTAGTGGATCATAGTTATTTATTCACCTTTATAGAATTAACAAATATGGGAAAACACTGTTTGTGCTAGATAACATCATCTTTATCATGTGGTTTCCTTCTGCCTATTCAACTTTGAGAAATAACCTTGGAGTGTAAGGTGACTTGGACTTGGCAGAAGTCATAAGTTGGTATTTTTTATACTAATATATGGATGGCTTAACCTAATGAGTTATTTATTTGGCGACATGGTTTTTATGATTAGTATAGGGATAGGTGATGTTAAAGAATGACCTGGATGTGTTTTTTTACTGTGTATTAGCACTGGGCATACACCTTGTACTACTCTCATATTTCCAATATTTGAACTTGTCAGGGTTTTGTATTTGTAAAGGGAGAAAGAAGTTTATGCCATTTTAATTATTTATCCTGGCTAATCTAGGGCATTGGTAGTCAAGAAGGTCATGAGCGATTTGATAAAGTTCTTATGGGTCTTCTCCGGAGAATATTGGACTCTAATAAAAGGGTTCAAGAAGCTTCTTGTTCAGCTTTTGCAACACTTGAAGAGGTTAGTACTGCCATTCCACGCATAGATGTTTGTTTGACTTTTCCTGCTGGGCTCATGCATGTGAATTTATTTGTTCTGCTTGCAGGAGGCTGCAGAAGAACTGGCACCACGCTTGGAAATCATTTTGCAGCATCTTTTGTGTGCTTATGGAAAATATCAGGTCTTTATACAAGTCCTTTATATCAGACATTTATATCCTGCTTAACAATATGCCTGGTAGAATTTGAGAGCTCTGATCATCATCGTTTTGCGTGTCAATGGTTTTTTCTTTTCTTGGCGTTTTATTATTGTCTCTTTCTTCTGCTAGAGACGCAACCTCCGAATTGTATATGATGCAATTGGCACTCTAGCGGACGCAGTTGGAGCGGAGCTTAATCAGGTATGGCATTTTAAAGTTCCAGCTCCTGTTTTTGTTGTTTCTTATCTTTTTGAGGTAATGACAAGGTATTTTCATTGCCAGCCGAAGTATCTCGACATTTTGATGCCTCCATTAATTGCGAAGTGGCAGCAACTTTCTAACTCTGACAAAGATCTCTTTCCACTGCTGGAGTGCTTTACCTCCATTGCACAGGTGCACCATTTATTTCGGTTGTGTTCCACATTTGTTAACTCTTCAAATAGAAAGTATTGATTTTTGTGAATTCTGCAATTAGCATAACTATTTTTCCCTTAAATTTCAAAGTTGCCATCTCATTGTTAGGCATTTAGATTCCTCAAGCACTTTATAACTATGTTAGATGTAATACATTGTTCATGCAATTTGCTCCAAGTGTGGAGAAGTGTGCATGCTGACCTATAAAAATTGCTACTGCAAAGCTTGTTGGCTACATGTTTATACTAGTACAAATCTTTAAATATCTAGTTATTAGTGTATTATTGAACTTATTGTTTTCTACTTGCTGATGTGCTCAACAACTTGGAATCTTAAACAGCATATTAAAGTGGCCAGGTATGGCTATGTCTTCTATGAGGTTTTGAAAGGTACATAAATAGAGTTTTCCTTTTTTTTTTTTTGGTGGACAAGCCACATACCCTATTTATGCCTCTACCATACATTGGAAGGTAGTCAAACCCTTGATTTATGGTAGAGGAGTCAATTGCCTTTACTGCTGGGCTATGGCGACGGTGGCTATTCATCTAATGTGGTTGTTGAATTTTTTTGCTTATTTAGTGATCTCTAATTGCTTTCCCATCCTCTTTAATGTGAACCCATGAATAAAACTGCTATTCTTCCAGTCCTAGAATATCTAGTGGAATCTAGAAGTGGGTTTTATTATGGAAAATAAAGAAACCAGATGACTTGCTTCTTATTTTGTAACTTAACATTTGTTGCTGCATACAGGCTTTAGGTCCTGGCTTTTCACAATTTGCTGAACCAGTATTCCAGAGGTGCATCAATATCATTCAGGCCCAACAGTTGGCAAAGGTTTTTTTCTTCTTAGTTCTCTGCTTTTGTATTGTTCTTTTCTCAATGGTTTATTGTTGGTGACTGGTTTGAATGGGTATGAGATTCGGCTGGTGCTTTTAAGTTAGTTTGTTTTATGGGATGTACTTATTTCTTATGGGAACACCTTGGCTTGGTGTTGTTTGTTTAAGATCCATGGTAGTTCATTTTTTTCTTTCTAGAAGTAGATCTTTTAGCTTGTTTTTGATGAAATTAAGGTTTATGAACCAGTCCTGAAGTATCCATAGTATTATCATCCTGCTCGTAACTAACTTGAAATAAATGTTTATTATCTCTGCTCTTGGTGATGCTAAGATATTAGTGTTCTTGCTGTAGTGGTGGTTTTCACGTTTTTAGTGGTCAGTTGTTTGAGTGTCGAGTTAAAAAAATGATCTGGTGCAAAGCGATGCTAATTAAGGGTAGAGTTGTGTCCTTGGATTGCTCAGTTCTATATGATTCAAATCGCAATATTGAAGTTAATGTATTTACCATAATCCTACATCCTTATCCTCCTTTTAAGGTCACTTGATGAGTCACTATGAGCAGTTTGTACTTTTCTATTGTTTTTTTTTATCATAAGCATCTGCAAAATCTTTATCCTGGCTCATTCAAACACTATTGCTTGTAGACTGGGCTATTTTCTTGGTTGTTGGCAGGGGCATGATGGTCCCAGTGGTGTGGTTTCATGGGCTTGGAATCTGTGTACATGCATATATTCATGTATCTGTTTGTGATGTTTTTCAACAATAGCGTTATGTGAGTTAAAGTTGGTGTGCCTTGGTGCATAGATAAAATTGTTTCCTGGCTATATATTTAGATCTCATCCTCCGCTTCCCTCCAGGTTCCCATAGTGTGTAATATGTGGATCACTCATGATTTTAAAAGATCATACATAGTGTGCTCATTTCTTCATAATTTATCTCCTATTTGCAGGTTGATCCTGCTGCAGCAGGTGTGCAGTATGATAAAGAGTTCATTGTTTGCTCCTTGGATTTGCTATCAGGACTTGCTGAAGGTCTTGGTGGTGGTATAGAGAGTCTGGTAAGTTTCGTTATCTTAGATCTGTACAAGTGTGCATGCGAAATAATTTTTTAAAATTTGGCACATGCCCTTCTTTTAGCTAATAGATTTATGATTGCTTTCTACATACATCAAGTTTTCCTGGTGATTAATGGCTAATAAGATTTTAAATTCCATTGCTTTTATCTTGTTGACGTTTAATTGAATCATCACAGACATGATTACTCAAATAATTTTTTACCATTATCTCTGTTTTTCATCTTTTGTTTAATTTGTTACTGAAAATCTCTTTTTTTTGTGCATGTGTTTGATTATTTACATCTTAAAATTTTATATTATTTTCTATCTTTATTGGTTTCTGATCGTTTGCTAGGTTGGATTTGTGTTTGTAGCATTTGCAAAATTTTCTAAAGAAGGCTGGTTTTATAGGTCGCACAAAGTAATTTGAGAGACTTGCTTTTGCAATGTTGCATGGATGATGCTGCTGATATTAGGCAAAGTGCTCTTGCACTTCTTGGAGACCTGGCAAGGGTGAGTCGAAGAAAAGTATCTTCAGCGCAAATGACTGGTTTTGAGTAGTTCCTTGTAGTTCATGTTCTTATTTGTTAATCACTAATTGCCAGGTCTGTCCGGTACATCTGAATCCTCGGCTGCCAGACTTTCTTCATGTTGCTGCTAAACAGCTGGTAGAAGATAACTCCAAATATAAGAATACTTTATTTTTTGAAAACTTCCAAATTTCTTACATAGCAATGGGTTTTGCAGAATCCATCTGCAGTGAAAGATGCTGTTTCAGTAGCAAATAATGCTTGCTGGGCCATTGGAGAATTGGCAATCAAGGTCAATACATATTGGTGTTCTCTTTATATTGGAGCTCCAGTTTCCTCTTTATGAATACTTTCTTTGCTTAGTCTGATTGTGCTGTTGATTTTTTTGAACTATTCAAGATATGATCATGTTGATTTTCCATTGTAATATTATGGTTGCTTTCATTTATAATTTTCCAATTTTGAAATGTTCTACCAAATTGTTCCTCATTCAGAAGTTTCCAATGCATGTATGCCTGTTGAACAAGATTCTGAAACGGTGCATAAATCATTAGTATTTTCCAGGATAAGGATAAAACATGGCTCTTCATGTAGCAGACATGGATAGTACACTATTTTCTTTCATGTTTGTGGGATCATTAAATTTCCCTATTTTGATCAGTATGAACTATTAAATTTCAGGTTCGTCGAGAAGTATCTCCTGTTGTGCTGACAGTTAGTTCATGTCTGATTCCAATCCTTAAAAATGCAGAGGTGAGCTAGATTGTCTCTAATCATTTTTCTGTAACTGGTATCTCACGGCTTAGTTTTCTCCCTTACTTGGACAGGGTCTTAACAAGTCACTTTTAGAGAACAGTGCCATCACTCTCGGAAGACTTAGCTGGGCTTGCCCTGAGCTTTTGGCCCCTCATATGGAACATTTCATGCAGCCTTGGTGCACTGCATTATCTATGTATGATAAATTTATCCTCCCCGACTCTTATGGTTAATGGAATGAATATTTATATTCAGTGGATCAAATGGCAATATATGCTTATCTATAGGATCTAAATTTTTGTTTAACTTCCTCTCTTAACATTACTTATTTATCCAGGATACGCGATGACTATGAGAAAGAGGATGCTTTCCGTGGACTTTGTGCTATGGTAACATTCTCTTGTGGTGTTTGCCTAAAATTTTTAGTCATTATGAACTTATTTATCCATAATTTTGGTGATACATAGGTTAACATTAATCCATCAGGTGCTATGAGCTCACTTGCTTACATGTGCAAAGCTATAGCAAGTTGGCATGTAAGAACCTCATATTTCAGACCATGCTTTCAGGCCTGGATAGCTAATGATTTTTTCCATCCCTTTTTCATCACTCCTGACTTGATATCTGCTCTGCCAGGAAATAAGAAGTGAGGATTTACACAATGAAGTTTGTCTTGTTTTAAATGGCTATAAACAGGTAAGGTCATACCTAGTTCAATATCTTCTTGTATTTGATAACAACTGTTTTGCAGGGTGCATAACTACCGTAAATGACATTGTTCATATGAAACAGATGCTCGGAAATGGACAATGGGAGCAATTCTTATTGACATTAGAACCTTCAGTGTTGCATAGGTTGTCAAGATATCAAGATTTTGAGCGTCAGTGAAAGATTATTTGTTCTATTTGGTGCCATGCATTTTCGCTCTATATGCGAGGATCCTTGGTTGAAGAGATCTACCATGGAGTTTGGAGCTTGGTCAAGTGTGAGATTTTTTTCAAGTACTTTAGCTTAGTCAACGACGCAGAAAAGTTTGTTATGATATTATCATGAGAAACAAAGAGATGCAGTCGGGTCCGAGCCCAGAAACACTTATCAGGAAAGGTTTCAATCCTACAACTATGTACTTATAGAAACTATTTTATGTCAGTGGGTTCCGTTTTTCTGTATTTCCACTGATTCCAGTTCATGGCTGGTGTGAAAAGTTATTTATAGTTATTGCAGTCATATTGTTTGATGAGTTTGTTTTGCTAGGGTTCTTGCTACTTTTTAGCCATGTCCCTCTAAACAAGAGTTATAGCCATTTTTTTTTTCACATAAGGATCATTCATTTGTTACAAGGTTTTACTTAAACAGTTGTATTGGTTATATATGTGGCATGATATTGGAATTATATGTTGTGCAGGCCTTGCTTCTTGTACTTTCTCTAGATGCAATTTTAAATTAGTTTAGGGGTTTTATTTTATATTTTAAAAAGTTATTGAGATGAATTGTTTTAATTCAGTAGCAATATCCGAGAACAAAAATAAAATGAAAATTCCCTCTTTTTCATAAAATCTAGGACCCATGAAAATCAATCGCATTGTTTGGTGCCAGTTAACGCAAATTATGTTGTGGTTTAGGTCTTGTCATTTCTTTTGTTTTTGTTTGAAATGGATTTTGAGCTAAATTTATTGTAACATTTTTTTTTATAAAGAAGTAGGTATTTTTTTTATACTGAAGTGGGGGAAGTGAGTAAATTTATAAAAACTTAATTCCCCTCACTTTCAAATATTTTTAAAATTTCTGTTCTAATCTCACTACCAGAAGTACCATAAATAATATCATTTTAACCCACGTTATGAAAGTGCCACTTTTCCTCACTTAAGGCAAGGCGTTATGGAAATGAGGAAATGATCCGTCTTCCTCTCACATTTTCTCATGAAATGAGGGTATTTTTTATTTAAAATAGGTTTTAAATTAAATTCATTTCAGTAATTTTTTAACCGGAAGTAAGAGAGTGAAGTGAGCTATTCACTTTCAAAGTTTTATTTAAATTTATAAATTCCATTGAATGTCAGAACTCTCTGGATTTTCACTTTCTTGAAATAAACGGGCGCGCTGGTCATTCATAAAACCTGAAATTGCCGGGTAATAAATGTTTCAAATTAGACAAGTAATGTAGAGGTAGTGCACAATCTGCCATCCGGTGTTCATATATTAAATATTCATCAGGAGAAATTAACCCAACATTTATCTCTCTTTATGCTCAACCACTTGGAAACCAATATTTGTTGTTTCATTGCCACCAATAAACCAGCAAGACTTGCTGGAGGAGCTTACCACCAAAAATTATTATGGTATGAAGCAACTGTTTTATCATCCATAGCATTTATATTTGTCTATATAATCAGACGAGCTAAGTATCACCATGCTCAAGCTCGTCTCAAATATATTATTTGAAAGCTCGAGCTTGGCTCGAGCTTGTTTGAGCTATTTTTTTTTTATGCTTGAGCTTGGCTCGCTGAAAATCTCAAAGAGCTCGAGCTCGGCTTGTTTAAGCTCAGGTTTGGATAATATATATATATATATATATAATATATATAAATAATTTAATATAGTTATTTAATTATATATTTTTATAATTAATATATAAATAATTTAATATTATATATATAAAGACTTTCGTTTTAGCTCATGAGCCTCACGAAATTGAAAGTATGTTTGGGCTCAAACTCGGCTTGACAACATAAACGAGCAGTTTCGAACTCGAACTTGCTCATGAAAAAAATCGAATCGAATTCGAAAGTCTTGACCAAGCTCGATCTCGAATAAACTTCACGTAGACTTGCTCATTTACACCCCTAACTATGTTCAATGGAATCCCCATCATTTATAGAATATATATAGCACTTCACCTTGAGTGAATGATAACATGATAGTGCATTGATGAAGCACAGAAAAGCCCATCCATGTAAGTTTTATTATGAAGCAAATAGGAATATAATTATATATATAAAATCATTAGAAAAGTAGGAAATTGATGAGATACATAGTATGTCCACTAGCCATAAGTATTGACTGGATAACAAGAACTGACAGTAAGATATTAAAAGAATATAAATAAGAGAGATGCTAATAAGGTGATGTGCAAAGCTTCCAAAAGTTAACATATGATGAACAGGGGATGATATAGATAAAAAATAAAATAACATAGATCATTCCTTTTTGAATGATTATGAGCAGGAGATAGCACCCATTCCATTCACTGTTAGAAAGTCAATTTCTAATTAATAATAGTTCATGTTTCATTGTTATCAATTGCTATCAATAAAATCAAAGACTCAATAAAAATCAATCTGCACGTATGGTGCCAATTCTGCCACTAATAACACAAACCCAATTTATTTTGTGGTCCTTTACATACTAACTTCTAAAAAATTGAAATCATTAAATGTTGTCAAACCATAACAAAGAAAAAAAATAAAAATAAAAATAATTTAGAGAGGTGCACAATTCAATGCTCATTCCATAAAAGTATCTCCACTGAATTCATTGATACCTTTTATTTATTCTTTCTCTTATCAAATTGCTCAGCATGAATTAATGGATCTCTTCATTAAAAGAATTATTTACCTTTTTTATTTATTTAGCTGTGCACAACCACCTAGAAACCATTATTGGTTATTTCTTACCAACATTAAAGAACATTATTGCATTTAACGTGCCACACATGGATAAGGATGCCTATTGCCTACCAGTCTTCCAAATATATAATAATAATAATAATAATAATAATAATAATAATAATAATTTACTGAATTTTGATATAATGATATGGAGAGAAATCATGATGAAAAAATAGAGTAGGGAATACGTGGTTATAAAAAGATGGTAACGTGTGATAGTTGGGGTCACTGTCCCCTGGTCAATACTTTCTTGTGACTCTTTGCAGCTTTTTTTTTAAATTTTTTTTTAATTTTTAATTTTTTGCTTATTGCGTGGGAAAAGGATGGAAAACTGTATGAAAATTAATATTTTTAATTACAGCAATACCCTTGTTAATTACAACAATACCTGTGTGTTTTTCTCGCTTATTTGTTTCTTTTTTTTTTTTCTTGTATCCTCTTTGTTGTTTTTCTCTATGTAACTCTTTTTTGCTGCAATAAATTAATGTTTTATTTATTTTTAATAAATAAATAAATAAATAAAAATTATAATTTAATTTACAATAAAAGCTAAAAGCTTTTCCATATTTTTAAAAATGTCTTGACATTAATTATAAACTAGTAAAGATATCATAATTTTCCTCTTTTTGTTTTATTTGTGAACTTGGTCTTGACCATATTTAATATGTTTAATATATATGTAATAATTAAATTTATAATAAATAAAAAATTATAAATAAATTAATAAAGAGGCATAAGTGTTAATAATGGTATTATTGTAATTAAATGGCAATGATTGGGCGATTAGTTTGGGCAGTGTTCTTTATACTCTTTTTCTCTTCGCGCTCGAAGCCTCGTTCGCAGCAACAGCGAGCGGGGCTGTAGAGAGTGTTCCATTCTCTCCTTTTGAATCCTCGAAAGCTACGCATCCATCTCTTCTTTTCTCCTCTGATTCGTGATCTCTCGCCGTTTCTCTCTGTTTCGATCCCTAATTTTGCTCTCATCTCTCTCCCAATCGTTTTTTTTCCTTTTGATTCGGCTGCTTTCAGTGGAGGAGAACCGGATTTAGAGTTGGAGTTTATGGGAGGTGGATGTTTAGGTGTTTTTCGGATGTTTCGTGGTGTTTGATTGAGCTTTGTCTCTGTTTCTTCTGGTATGGATTCGAATTTTTGTTTCCCTTTTCATCTTCGTATAAAATTGTAATTTTTTTTTTCGCTATTTCAAAGGTGATGTTCAGAACGATCTTTCGATTTGTTGTGTTTTCGGTTTGAGAAATTAAGTTGAATTGATGGTGTTTTATGGGGAGAACTTTAATGTAGCATTCGGAGTTTAGGATCATTCGCGATCGTGTTCTCCTTTTTTTTTTCCAAATTTTGGATTTGAGGAATAATTTTCATTCATCTTAGTTTTTTTATTAAAATTTGCATTTTAAACTATTTTCTGGAATGACTTTTATTAGTGATTTCTCTATTGCTCAAATCCTCTTATTGATCTTGCTTGTATGAATTTTTACTCACTTTTCAGTTTCAGTCCTGCTATTTTTTTAATTGCAAATTTCAAATTTTATGTGACAAAATTTGTATCTTTGATCTTTTCAAATTTCAATGATGGAAAAAATAGTTTAGTTTGCAATAAATTTTTGTACTTTTTGCTCTTTAGACTATTTCGACAAAGCATTCATTGTTCTTATCTAACAAGTTCGCATAATTTAGGAGAAATCCTTCAACTGAAAGAGTTTCATTTCATGATCTGCAGGCCTTGACGAATCTTATTGGTGCATAGCATCTGTGCTTCAAGTTGAGAATTTTGCCCCATGTCGGTGATACTACTATTATTATTATTATGAGTGGCAGTAGAGTGGAGGTGATTGAAAGCAGGAGGTGCTCAAGGCTCTTTGTTGGTTCTTCCACTCCTGGCCGTTCTCCAAACAATCGGAAATCCAACACAAAAATGGCGCTGACTTCTCCTGCTCATCAACAATCTAGTGCTTCTGGGGGTTTGGGACCATTCACCGGTCTTGTAATATGTGTAACTGGGCTGTCTAAAGGTAATTGCCCCCCTTTTTGGTATAAAACTCATCTTGTGCTATTTAGATTATAGGTTCTAGAGCTTGAATTTTCATTGGTGTTATAGCTTTATATTTTATTGGAAACAATATGTATTTTATGTGTTTGGCTGGTTAAGAATTTGTGATTGTAGCTTTCTGCTTCTTTATACTATTGATAACAGAAGCAAGGAATCAAGTCATGGCTGCAACTGAAAGGCTAGGCGGACAATACAGTGCAAGTTTGCATCCTCACTGTACTCATCTTGTGGTCCAGATATCCTATTTTAGCTTAAGTTTTATTGGTTTCTAGATTTCTTGAAGTTGGATTTATATACTCAATGATCCCGTGAACTTTTCTTTCATATATATTATAACTGTAAATTATTCTGCAAAAGTTGGGTCTTTGACATTCCTACAGCTTTGATGGGCGTAAATTTGAACATGCTTTGAAGCATGGATCAAGGAATGGCCTCTTGATTGTGTCATTGGGCTGGTTTGTAGATAGTGTCAGAAGGAATGGTGAGCGTTAAACATGCCTCCTACTATTTCAAATTGGTATTAGGATTGGTTGTCTTTTTCTATAACCGCTGTCAGTAATATAAAGTGTATTGGTTTTCTCAGTGAGATTAAGTGAGTCTCTTTATAGTGTTAGAAGTGTTGAAGAAAATGGTTTGCCATTAAGGGAATTGAGCCGGCTTGTTGGATACACGAGTGCTGAAAATTCATGCCTTCCTGTAGTGGACTTTGGTAATACCAAACCTTCCAACACAGCATTGCAAGCACATTTGCAGACACCTAGAAAAGAAGTTAACAGCACTGAACCTGTTCTTTCTAAAGCGTGCATCTATATTGACCCAAATATTTCCAGTGAAATGAATAAGAAGGTTGTTGATGCTGCTGCAAGAGAAGGTGCGAACTTTTTGAACCATTGGTTTGCTGGTTGTCATGCTACTCATGTTGTTTGTGAAGGACTTTCTGTCCAGAGATATATGGGCCATGCGAGTAACCTTATAACTGTGAGTGCTTAATTATCATATATTTGTATTATTCCAATATGATCTTCTTTATTGCATACTCTGAAGTGGTTATCACGGCCCTCCTATTTTGAAATGTATCAGCCAGTGTGGATCTTAAAAACAGTACAAGAAAAACATCTGCAGCGGCTTGTGCACTTATCCTGTGATCTAGCTCGTCAGATTTCCCTGCTTCTGGAAAATGCTCAGATTAATCATCCTGGACAGGTACTTCCAAGTTTTCACCTTTGAATCTTTGATAGCATCTTGTTTATATCAGCGTTGTGTATTTCCAGTATTATTCATCTTCTTCCAGACTATTGTGATTATTCACTGTAATATCCTTTTGTCTGGTCAATCCCTTGCAGGATATGGATAGACTTGCTACAATTACAAATACCACATCTCCTACATGCCAAGGCACTAAAGATAGCCTTATTGAGAGACAGAAAATAATAGATATGGCCAAACAAGGGGTGAGAAGTCGCCGCAATCGCCGCATGCAAGTAAGTTTATCTACCATGTGGTAGCTTTCTGACTACATTCATCATTAATGAAGGATAATTGAATGTTTTCGTTCTAATTGCCAGTTATGTCAAGTACCACTTCATCCCTTCACTCCAAGCAGCATTTTGGATTCCATATGCTGGTCGGTGTCTGAACCGACAACATCTGCATGCATCTACACAGAGTCCTCTGAAACAGAAGAGTCAAGCATAAAACATTCACCTGTTTTTCTTGACGCGAGAGATGATGACAATGATGATTCAAGGAACTCCAATACTTCATTTGACAACTTCTCACGCCCGCTTAGAGAAAGGTTCTTGAACAATTTTTCCTTGGCGTAGTTCATTATATCTTGCACTAATGTTTGCTCTCTTAAATCATGCGGTGACAGTGATAAGAGGGAGGTGATCTTCAAGAGCCATTTTCTTACTATTCTTTTTCCTGTCGATCGATTTGGTGAACTGGGACCTTCGGCAAGAACATTCTTCAGTGACAGTGGTTTTACCTGTATACAGGTTCTGGATATGATTTACAATTTTTATCAGGTATGTGCTTCAAGAATAGAGTTTCCTTCTATTCTTTGTAGTTTTTACTAAAACATTATTGGCAGAAAAGAGAATTTATCGAAAAACTTGGGATTCAGGAGAACATGTCTGCCGATGAAATTGCTGCAGCAATTCACACAGATTCGAGGCATGCAGACCGGCTCCGTTCAATGTATGCCAGCAAAGAATCTATTGATCAAGATGTTGTGCCCTTTAAGAGAATAGACTTCCTGGGAAGTCGAAGAAATTTAGAATCACTAAAGCGAGCTGGTGGTGAAAATAACGGCAATGTATATGAATTGTTGATCAGAGCTTGATATCTTCCCATAAATTGTTGGAATATTTAGCTTTGTTCATGTTGCTGTTGTATGCTAATTTTGCAACTTATACACGTGTACTGAATCATGTTTGAATCTTTAAGTGAAAATTTTATGGCTTGTTACAGTGTACTGATAGATTCTTCATGAACTCCATTTTAAACATGAAGTTTAGTACCTTAATCTTCTAAATAACTATTAAATCCCTCTGAATTTTTCAATCTCCTTTTGGTCCCCTTTTTGAACAAAGTTATTTATTAGTCCCCATTAATATCAAATCCTAACTATCCTTTTTCATATAATAATTTCTTAAAAATAAATGAAAGAAAGTTTTCAAAAGTTCAGGTATTTTTTAGGCATGTATAAATTTTTAGGGAGCATCTGGTTCTTTCCACTGTTAAATTTGGTTACCATGTTTGACTATTAAATCATACATCATAAACAAGAATAACTGATTTCTCAAGCACAAACAAGATTAATAAACTAGAGTTAATGCTGAAGGAGCTCACAGGACAAAAGAATTATAAACCACATGCCTTTTAAAAAGAACAAAATTGGCATGATTAAGTCTAGACGATGATCGAAAAGAGCAATGCCGGCAACATTCTTATTGCTGCCTTGTCTTCTTCACTGGATTTTGTCGAGTTCCAGAAGTGTGAGCTTTGGATGATGATAAGTCTCCTTCAGTCTCTTTCCTCTTCTTATTAGCAAATTCGGCAAAAGATGGTATTGGAGGAAGCTCTACCTTTTCTTTTGATATTTTCATCAGTTGCGGTAATTGACAAGAAAGTTGAACTTGTGCAGTTGATTCTGTCTTTTCGTTTGTGGTTTCTGGCAGCATTTGCTCTTGATCAACAAGACGCGATGAAGAACTACGAGAAGAGTTTGGTTCACTCTGATTGTCCGCTAATGAAGAATTGGCGATAAGCCGGTGGCTTATCTGTTCTTGAGTCGCAGAAGAAAGCCATCTGATTGTTGCAGCCATCTGTGAGTTATAAAATGTTTTGCCAACTTTCCCATATCTTTTGAAGCATTCCATCTCAAGGAAGCTAGCAGAGACCTCAGGATCAAGCCTGCACATCAAAGTCGAATGTTTCGCCAAATGATGTATTAGTTTTATTCATTCCAAGCCTATTTTAAAACTATAGAATTCTTCCTTAAAATGATATGCTTAGGTTGATGGCCAAGTCATGAATGTTCAACAACTATGAAATATGTGAGAATGTATTAAGGTACGTAAAAAAAAAAATCAATAGGGTGAAACGGGGAAGATGCTTACAATAGATTTACAAATCGTTGACGAGCCTGTTCCAAAGCGGTCAGCAATCTCATCTTGCTCGCTTCTCTCAATGCTTCAGATACAGCATTTTTGTCGGAGAAACCACTTTTCTGACATTTTACCAAATAGTTTTGATCATAGGTTGATGCCTGATGCATAACTATAACAGTGCAAAATTACTGCTGCTCTAATAACCATAAACTAACTACTAATATCCCAACGGATCTAGAAGCCGAATTTCACCATCTCTAATTGATTAAAAAAAAAAAATCTTTTTCCTGCGAACAAATAATGCTGCAGTACAGCAGTACCTGTTTGTTTGTATCCCCATTTCGATAATAAAGTTCTTCGGCACGCTGCAAAATTTCAATCTTTTCATCCAATCCGACTTTTGATGACAGTTTTGATCTGGACAAACCGCTTTGCAGCTCCACTTCATCTGTAATTTAAGAAGTTTATTGCTTACACAGGTAACATTATGTCTAATAATTCTCAATAAATCATGGCTAAGAGAATTACCATCAGAAGCTGATATATCTTCATCAGATAAACTTGCCTCATCATCTCTATTCCAAAATTCTGAGTCATGGCGTTCTAAATTGGTGCTTGATAAACTGGGAAACAGAATTATGAGTCACCAAACATGCAATACCAAATAACAGAACGTCAAAGATCAAATGAGACCTTGAGATTGCTCAAAAAGCAGGTTAATTACATCTGGAAACAAGTTGAAAAATAAGAAATGCAATAAAGCTATAAATGAAACCAAAATATCTGATAAGAGGTCAGGCACTGTGTAATAGGATAAAAGCGTAAATACAACAGAGATACTCTCAAACAACCATGGCAAGATTTTGGTGAGATGACCAAAATAGCATTAAGAAACAGCCTTGGACTCTATACACAAAGCAATACCTCATAAATATAGGAGAGGGTCCTCCCCTCCTAGAAATGTTTTGAATACGACCAAGTTCTTCCAAGCGTTGAGATACTTGATTTGGATGTTTGCATGCATCACATGATTTTTGACAAAATGATGTTGACACCTGTTCAGAAGATGAAGCCAATTGTGAGTTATCTCAAGGGAAAAGAATTGTGCCAGACCAAGCTCTCAACTGAAATATAAAAACTCAAGCAGAACTTTCGCTGTACCTGTTCTCCAAAACTCTGGAGTATCTTTTTCCTCCGACAGCCAGGACTTGCACAATACTCCACCATCTGCATGTATTCTGGATTCAATATTTTCTAACAGCAGATTTCGTTCCTTAATATTTAGCTTAAAAGACAAAAACACCTGACTGAAGTCAGCAAGAGACTTTTTCAGCAAATCATCTGAGGAAGATGATGCTTGTGACTTTTTACCACCAGCATTGCGCAAAATGAATTCCTGTCACATGAAACATATATCCTCTTGTTAGTGTTTGCAATTTCTGAAACAGTGAATTTGCAACATAACCACCATTTTTTTGCGATCATCCAATCCATAATACAACAAACTCCTTGAAGGCAACAGATCACGACCAGCTCTTCCAGATTCTTGATAGAAGCCTTCCATTGATTTTGGGATATTCATATGGCAAACAAATCGAACATCTTTTCTATCTATGCCCTGAAATTATGAATTCCATGGATCTGCATTAGTGAAATTATTCCAGAGCAATGTTTTCTCAAAGTCGTTAGCAGTTAAAGCATTGCTGAAATTTGGACATGGTGTTGTCATACCATCCTGTAACAACAGCAGGAATTGCGCAATGTCCGTGAACGAATCCAAATCACCCGGAAAAGTAAAGCAAATGACAACCAATTATCATGATTAGCAACATAAAACCACACAAACTTTATGTTCAAGAATCTAAAAATAAACTACAATGATATTCTGCTTAAGTGATAAAGTACATTTAAGCTGGTCAGATTCCAGTCTTTAAATCTGAAAACAGTACTTGTTTGCATGAAACTAGTTAAAAATTGGAAATTCATAATGAATTGTGTATCAAAAGCATTGGATGTGGAATGATACCCAAAAGCTATTGTTGCCACAACAACTTGTATCCTTGAAGAAAGCCAATCATCTAAAACTGCGGTGCGCAACTTACTATTCAACCCTGCATGATAAGCTGACAAGAAAAACAAATAAGGATTTGAGACAACATAAGAAATATTCAAGAAACAATAGCGAAAATTGGAGAATAAATTTGTATAAATTTTCTTACCAGCTGAAGAAATACCAGCCTTGAGAAGATGATTAGACAAAACATCACAAGTAGAACGTTCAAGACAATACACAATGGCACAAACTCCTCCAAGTGACTTGAGTAGATTGGACAAATCAGTGTAAACATCTTTTAGGAGATCTTTGTACCGAACTGCATCCAGAGATCACCAATCATGAAAGTTATTAACAGGCACCTGCTACTTGGTAAGTATGACACTACAAATCCATCTAAATATCATTTAGAAGGTCAGTTCATGTCTTATAATTCATTTCTGATAATTCAAAATTCATAGCTGCTGCATCGCATGAGAAACTACTGAAAAGAAGATGGCTGCTGAGTGGAACAAACTTCTTTCACATATTAAGTCTTAACCCTGTAAGTGAAAGCATGCTACTAGGATAAGGCAAAAAACTGAAACGTTATCACTTCTGAAAACTTCATACATAGTCTATCTGTGAATTTATTGATTGGATGGTGTTCATGTATACTTCACCTTCATAATATATATTTGGTCGATTGAAGGAAGTCCTGAGAATTAATGGCTGCTGCAAGCACAGTGACTGTATGACATCCTTCTCAACCCTGCATTACACATCAAAGTACAAATGTAAATGTCAGGCTGTCAGAAACATGACTGTGGTTTCTTAGCTTAAATTACATGAGATTATCTTTATAGCTTTTGCTTTTTTGGTGGTCATTATTGTTGTTCTCGAGATCAGGGTTGATACAAAAATCACAAGCATAACTAAAAGAAAGCTTCTGAATCCTGAAGAAATGATTCACATAAGAAACTTCATATTAATGCCATAAGTTGGAAAGTTGTCCTGTGGAAGGAAGAAGATAGACATAGCTTACTTTGGAACAGCTGTAGCTGTCAACGCTAATATGGGAACATCTGAATAGTGATTTCTCAGTGAGGATAATTTCCGGTAGCTAGATCTGTTGTGCAAGTAATAGGATTTAGTGTTTTTCTGCTGATGAGATGGTACATCTTCATAGCTTACCTGAAATCATGCCCCCAAGTCGATATGCAATGAGCCTAAAACATAAGATAAACACTTTACAACCTTTTCAAGTATATCTTGTTAAAAAATAAAATAAAATAAATAAATAAACCTATTTGTATGCCAAATTTATGAACCGAATAAACAGATACATACCTCATCAATAGCAAATAAATTAAGAAGGCCTCTCTTATGAAGCATGGTGAGTTTTGCTTTAAATCCAGATGTTGCAACCAACTCTGGAGTCACATACAATAACCTGGTGGATGGTCTACCACGATTCAGGTCTTCATGGATCTGGGAAAATTGAAACAAAATCTAAATCCTAGAATAATAGTAATATATTACCACTGAATTACCACATGCCTACTGTGGTAATTAAAATCTAGTCCTTCCAAGTAGGAAAGAGATAAGTGAAGAACACACAAGTTGACTGTTGTAGTAACACAAAATACCAACACTCACCTTCTCTTTAATATGGGGAAGCTGTGTTGATGAAAGAAAATCTGCACAAATCCCTCTCTCTTTTAGCATTTTCACTTGATTTTCCTATCATGAACAAAATATCACAATCAAACAAAAGAAGACTGATTGACTGACTACAAGAAGATAATGATGAGTATCACCGCATATAAAAGATTGTATGCTTACCATCAATGCTGGTCAGAAATTCGAATTTCAGAATTGCAAACTGTCAGTACTCATAACGAAAAGAGCACATATCAACTCTGATAACAATCAACTAGCTTGTGAATCATAAAATAAGTTTAGCATTCACCAATCAAGGGGGAGACCACAAGAACAATTCCAGGCTTTGCTAATGCAGGAATCTGATAGCACATTGATTTTCCTCCTCCAGTAGGCATAAGACAAAAACAATCTTTTCCTACAACATAAGAAAAAAAAAACTATTTTGATCCCAAAAAAAGTTTTGTCCAATACAGTAAGAGATGGGGTAAAAGATGGAAAACCATTCAGAACGGCTTCAATGGCCTCCAATTGCTTTCCTCGAAACTCAGAATGCCCAAAATGTTGTTTCAGAAGGTTTTCCAAATATTCCTTTCCAAATGTCTGCTTTTCAGTTCGATTACTTGTTACCACAGGGAGAATAGATTTCTCCATTGCTAACTGGAATCAAAGTACCCACCTGCTGAAGTTTCAAACATTACTAAATTGTTGAAGTTCCAATCAGGAAAGAACTACCGCAAAATAGTTTATCTTCAGCATCAATAACCCTTCCACATTACTAGAAATCCACATGAAAATCAAAGATTCACATTCACATCTCTAGGTTCATGATTCATGGAAAATTCACAAAAAATCGGAATTATATCTTAAAAAATCAAAGATTTAATTGACAAATATACCTAAACAAAGAAAAAAAAATTTAACAAAATTCACGGTGGATGAGATGACAAATGAACAAAATCCATGAATCATGAGTTGAAGAAATAGAAAAAGAATCAATAATAACTCACCTTGCTTGTTAGATCTCTAATAAAGAAGCTCGATTCCAATTGAAATCGCCGAGAAGAGAGAACCCTAGGAGAAAAGGGAACACGAGAGGAGATTCCCGCGAGAATGAAGGACAAGAAGGTGAATATAGTTATCTGGGAAGGATAGTTTCGTCAAATCATAATTTAAATAAATTAAATTAAAGAAAATTGGATGACCGTTCATCTTTGAGTGGAACGGCTGATATTGACTTACAATGATATGCACCCATGCTTGAATCTAGACCGTCGATCTCTAAGATGGAGATTGATCAAGGGCTTATATCCATTTTCTCATATATATATATAATTAAACCAGGAAACGGCTTTGCAATTTTTATTTGGTAGATGATAAATGCTTATTTATTATTAAATTTAAATAAAAGGAAGGAACTTTAAGGATATATTTATGATTCAAATGGTTGAATGAATGAGTCGATTACGTAATACTGCGAACGCTTTGGATCACTTGTCGGAAAAATATATTCAGGGTATTACTTTTGAGTTCTGATGAGATTTTTTTCTACGAGTAATCTTGTTGAGAAACCCCAAGTGGAAAGAATAAGGACCTAAGTGTAAAAGTTTTTAAAAGATTTTGGGTTAAAGAATAAATGAAAAGGATGGATATGAAATGTTTATGGAAACCAAGGACTGAAAGGTAAGATGGAGGGATCTTTTTGAAATGTTGTGTTATAATCTAGGGACCATTGGATAATTTGAAAGGACCTTTTAAGAATAGTATTTCATAATTCAAGGACCATTTGGGAGTTTTTCAGAGACTGTTTTGTAAGAAATTATGTTTTTTTAGGGACTAAAAAGTGAATTTCGGCTGAAGAGTTAATTGAGAGAAAAATCTAGGGCTTGTGTTGTTCATCTTCTTCTCCACCATTTTACTACATGAACCCCGAGAGTTAAAAAAATGAAGAAATGAGAGAAATTAGAGGTTTTTTTAAAGAGAAAAACTTGGAGATCGTCGGAGGGGATCTCCTAGGGAGGGATGACTTGGGCTGTAAGAGGCTTCCTAGTATTATTTTTAGCATGGATGTATGTATGCATGTATATATATGTATATATTGGTTATTTGATGAAGAAAATGATAGATTTGAGTAGAAATAATCATGGTTTGTTGTTGATGGATGATGAATGCTTGAAGTTATTTGGAAAAATCTTGTATTTGAGTTGAAATTGCTTGAAATGGAGGATGAGATTTTCGGTTTTACTGTAGCAAATACTGTAGCACCGAGATTAGGGTTTGGTTTAGTTAATTAAGTTGATTATTACGATGATTAAGGTGTTAATGATGATGGTTGGATTGGAATTGGTTGGGTTTAGCCAAGTTGATTTGGTTGAGTTGGGCTTGATCAAATCAAGTTGAAATGGGTTGGGTTTGGTTCAGTTGATTTTAGGTTAAGGGTTTTGGACTGAACCAAGTTGGTTCAATGGATTTTGAATAAGAATTGAATTGGTTCAAGCTGGTTCAGTGAAATTGAGTTTGGTTCAGTGCAATTAAGCTTGGTTCAGGGGAATTAAGATTGGTTCAGATTGGTTTAGCTGTGTTTAGTCTAAACTGAGTTGGTTTAAATACAACTGAAAGCCAATTGGACTATCGCGAGTCGGGTTTTTAACCGATTGGAGTGAGTGGGCCCAATAGAGAGTTGATTATTATTTTTTTGTATTTTTCTTTTGAGTTTAAATATGTTATTTATTTTTTATTATATTATTCTATTAGGTGTTGTTCGGGCTTTTGGAAGGGAGTTCAGGGTCTAGCAAAGAAACCCAGGAGACCAGGGTGAGTTGGTAGTGGCTATTATTTTTAAATAAATAAATTATTATTATTATTTTTGAAATAATTGTTTAATGGCTAGTATTTTTGAAATAAATGTTTAAGTATTTCATTTTTATCATGTTTAATTGCGTATAAGGTCGAAATATACTTATATTTATTTTTTCCCTACGATGTGCCATGATAACCGTATTGATACATCAGTTTTGTATAATTATACGTATTTGTGAATAGTGAAAATACATGTATATGTGATTTAATTATTCAATTCTTGTATTTATTTTTTATGGGTATATATGCTTTGATTTTGGAGTGATTTTGACAAAACCACGTGAGATATTAAAAGCATGCTTTTATCCGCATCGTTAGTAGAATTGCTTTTCATTCGGTATAGGAATGGTATCGCGATCCGGGCTTTACCGGCATTACGCATCATATACTTTTGCGATCGGGTCTTTGGGGAAAAATAACGCTTATTTCGCTGGATGCAATACTTGTCCCTGAAAAAGTGCGATCCCGTGTTATGATTTATACATGCAGTGGTATTATTGTCAGATTTACTTGATGGTTTTATGACGACTGGCTGCCACCGACCATCGAAGAGGGTCCCCACGGGCCACCTTTAGAGGTGGCGCAGGACCCGTGCTGATTACTACGAGTGCCGCTCAGTGAGTGCAGAGCCCTCGAATCGATATTCATCGGGTAGCCGGTCACCGACCCTAAGCGAACCGACGGGTCAACGCTAAGGACATGAGTTCCTCGACGCTCAACCTAGCCGCCACGCCGCAAAGGTTTGTAGAGTTTCTAGACCATGTTAGCGTCGAGTGTTGGGATTCGCTTTTATTTCTGAATTCGAGATTTATGTTATATTTTTGAATCAGTGATGAGTATCTGCACTCTCACAAAAATTTGCGTTTCTCGGAAAAATCAAATCACGCTGATTTACGCCGAATTTATGTTTCAAGAGTTCTTTAAGAAATTGTATTTCACAGATTCCTAGATTTTTGAAAAAGTTGGAAAATTATTTGAGCAATGTATTTATATACTTCATACATCAGTATCGAAGATTTAAAATTACTTCAGCCACCACTCAACCGAACCGCATCTGTCAGAGCAGGAGAGAAGGACCCCTAGATTGCCCTGCGTCGACTATATAGCCAATGCGTCGAGTCCAAGATCTGCAGCAGTGTCCCTATATCTTTCTTTCTATTTATCGTTGTCATGATCTTCAGAACTGGCAGACCTCGCAAATTTCGAGCTTATCAGATTCATGATTTATGTATTTGAACCCGTAGTTGGTGTGAAGTCAGAAATGTGATTTGTAAGTTTGATTTGGTTTTTGAGAGGCGCCGCTTCCGGGCTAAAAAGTGATTTTTAACTCGATAGGCGCATTTACTCCCGTGGAAGGGGGTGAGTGTATGTATTCAATATCATGTTTTAAACTTTTAATTATATTTTATTAATAGTGTTTTCGCTAAATTATTCAAAAACTAAAGTATTGTTTATTCGGAATCTGCTTCTCAAATTTATATTTGGAAATTATCATTGGAAATTTCTATTATATACCTCATTGCCATGTTTATATTGCTTAACATGAATGGTTGCTAAATATATATATATATATATATATAAACCATAATTTATATAAATATATATATATAGCTCAAACCTTCATCTAGATTAA
Source organism: Dioscorea cayenensis subsp. rotundata (assembly GCF_009730915.1). NCBI lineage: Eukaryota > Viridiplantae > Streptophyta > Magnoliopsida > Dioscoreales > Dioscoreaceae > Dioscorea > Dioscorea cayenensis. Next base: position 674,559 of record NC_052476.1, read on the forward strand.
GAGTGTTCGGACTGAATGATTAATTCTTATATTAATATTTGATATTTTTATCAATATATATACACACCCACTTGATTTACTAGTTTTTTTTATATTATTTTTAATTATTTTTTTAAAATAATTAGTGATTTATAAACCCGGTCATTGACCCGGTCGGAGCTCTGGGTCTCGGGTCAATTGGTTCAACCGTCGGGTCATTCGGGTCAATGCTGGGTTAATAAAAATATATTAAAATATTATTTTTAAAATTATAAATTATTTTTAATTATATAATAATATGTAATAATAATATTCATGAATTATTAATTATCAAATAAATAATTTGATGGAAAAAAAATAATTATTATTCATCCCTTATTTGGAAGTAGTAGAAAAGGGACAAAAAAAATACATACTTTACAAAATTACATATATACCCTTCAATTTATTAGAAAAATAAAAAAAAATTCAAAGGATGACAAGGTCATTTAAAAAAATCATTGACCCGACCGGGTTATAGAAACCCGGCCGGGTCACCGGGTTTGACCGGGTCGAAGCGGGTCAAGCCGGGTCAAAGCGGGTTGATTGCATAACCGGTCTAATTAGAGACCCGAACCGATTTAAGCACCGGGTCACCGGGTCAACCGATCCGACCGCCGGGCCGGTCCGGGTTTAATAACTATGATAAAAATCATTTGATAGGTGAACCACCAGTCTAATAAATGTGTCAAATCAAATAGGTTGGAGAATAAAATACAAATATCATCTGGAGTCCGGACCCTACCTTATCACGAGGAACAAAAAGGACTCCATATCGTTATGGACTTATTACTTACATGTATGTACAAATTAGCCTGTTTTCCACTTCTCATATCTTCATATGTGTGTGTGTGTAATATATATATATCAAGGCCTTATATTATATATTTCCTAAGTTTTTACTCTTTGGGAAAAGTGAATGCTATTGCCATTTTATTTCATAAATCTTTCCAAAATAACTGATGATGCATAAATGTTAATAAAAAAAAAAGGAAATTGTTTATGATTATCTTGAAAAATATTGATGGTTATCTTATGCAACAAAGTTGTTGGATGGAAGCTAATAAAAAATGGGAATAAATATATTTTTAAATTATTGGAATAAAAAATGACAAGCATGGACCACAAGAAATCTCCGTTTGAGATTGATCTCTTGAAGAATCAGACAAATTATAATTATTTGATAACCTTGGAATATAACAGCTCAGCAAAACAAATCCTTCTTTTTATTTCTTTTTTTTTAAATTTTTAATAATAGTTTGTAAATAAAAAAATAAAAAATTATTTGATCTCATTATTTTTTATCATTCCAAAACAATCTTGTCAGAAACGGAAATAAAGATTTTAATTTTTTATTTAAAGTTCCACAAATTTTGTAACCATAAAAAATAAGTCTTTTCAGTTTTCAGAGATATGAAAAAACATGCAATCAAATCATTCAAATCAGAATCAACTTCTTAACACAAAAACAAATTAATATTTTCCAATAAAACAGAATCTCGAGGAATAAAAGGATAAATTCCAGAATTTATTTATTTATTAAATATTTATTTATTTATTTAACGGAGTCATTAAACTAAAGGAAAAAAACCAGAAAGAAAGAAAAATTCATCCTAAACGCTAATCGGGAGACATTAATAAAGGAAAACACGAATCTCAAAGCAGTTTCATTTCCTTCACTGCGCCAGCGTCGGAAAACAACTCTTGGATCGAGAAAGCGCCGCCGCCTTGGAGCCGCCGTCATCGGCCTTTCGCCTCGGGCTTCTCGGCGTGGACTGGATCGCAACAGAGCGCGGTGAGTCAATGCTCCGACGAAGCAACTGCCGCATAACAGCGACGAGCCGATCATCGCCGCTATCACTTCGCGCCGCCGCCGTCGCAGTCCTGAACGCCTCAATGAAACTAGTATGCCTTTCCAACGCCTCCTCCTTCGAGATCCGCCGTCCAGCTCGCCGCGCCTCCTCCTTCACCGCCTCATCACAAAGCCCACAAACCCACTTCCCCCCATGCCTTGCCTTCATCTTCGCGATGTACTCCACTGTGCACTCTTCCTTAATCCCACAACACCCACATGCCACCATCTCCACCCCTTCACCCGCCGGCGCCGCCGCCGAAGCCATCGAAAAACAAAACCCTAACCCTAACCCTAAAAATCAATAAAACAGAGAGCAAAAACAAACCTTAACAGGTAGAAAACCTAGCTAAAGATCAGGATCGGATCCGATAGCGCTACCGCTCCTTCTCCCACTCGATAAGGCCAAAGGGGGCTGGGAAGGGGTGCATTGCAATGGCGTCAGGTACTGTTTCGGAGAGGGTTTTCGCCGGAATCGATCCGATGAGAGATTGCTCGCCGGAATTCTCTCGAGTTTTCTCCAGGGTTTCAGAGAGAGATAGAAAGAAGAGAGAGAGAGAGAGAGAGTGAGAGAGAGAGAGAGACGAAGGAATGAGGAGGCGGTGAAGGGATTTTGTAACGTAGGAGAGAGGTGGGGCCCAGAGCAATGATTGTGGGTTCTGTTTGGATGCGGAGTAGCGAACAGAATAACAGGATTCGCGAGTGTTTTGTGTTGACGTGGAAGGGTTTTATTGGTTGGAATGAAGTGGGGTCCAGGGGAAATGGTTATGTGGTTGTTGGTTATTAGTTGGGGTAGAGTGAGGTTTGTTTTGTGGGTTGTAGGTGATTTAGGGAGTCTGCCAGGTTGGAGGTGCCGTGCCACACCAGGCCATTGGTTGGACGACACGTGATTTTTGCCATCTGGCGCTATGAAATCGCTACCGGACAATCCTTATTACGTGGAAAATTAAGTTTTTGATTTCAATTTTTATTATTTTTATTTTTATTTATTTTTATATGGGATAGTTCAAATATATTGAAAATTTTCAATTTAGAAATTATTTACCATGTCAATCATCACGCAAGAATCATTAGTGTATTCTATATAAAAAAAATATAGAGCACATGGTTTTTCATTTTTTGTCAATATATATATTTGGTTATTTTTTTTTTCACTTAACTTCCATTTTATTTCGTTTTGGTTATCAAACTTTAATTTACATTAAAAAAAATTACTCATTTTTTATTTTGTTTCACTGGGACATCACTCGTGAGTAAACAAATCCAATTTACAAACACGGCCACAAAAAAAGAATAGTTAACTCAATTGAGACACGGCTTTATTAGAGGCTCCATATCACTCAAGTTATCTACATAAGTTATTGGTGTCAAAGTGCTTATGTGGACAATTTGAGTGATATAGAGCCTCCAACCAAGGTGGCTGATTTGTCTCATTTGAGCTGACTGTATTTTTCTGATAGCACGTCAGTGAATTGAATCTGATTACTTGCAAGTGACCTCGCAATAAAAGAAAATCAAAGATGAGTAATATTTTTTTTTTTGTGAATTAAAGTTTGATAATCAAAATGAAACAAGAACAAAGTTCAATTACCTACCAAAAAAAAATTTTATGCCATATATAAATGAATAATATGACGTGATAACAAATTTCACTCATTAATACTCATTAAAGCAATCAATTTTCATGGGAATGTAGCAACAAAAGAAGAATCCGTAGCAAGTTGTGCGCATTTTGACAAGTAATGCTACCAACTATAGAGATATTTAAAATCAAATGTGACAAAGACAATGAAGTGTAATCTTTGGTAGGGAAGCAGAATAATAGAAGTTTGTTGGGGCTGGTATTTGGGTGGGTATTTGGCAATACACACAAGTCATGAGAACATTATGTTTTTTGGACCACCCAAAAAGTGTCCTCAAACAAGTACATGGAGGCCACTCTCTTGACTAGACCTTCCCAAGTCATGTAGCAGTAAAGTTAAAAAGGATTAAGAATCTATTCTATGCTTGCATGAAAACAACATCAAATCTTGATGCATGGCAGTGGACTTTGAAAGATAATAATAGTTATTAGTATTTTTATTATTTTCTCAATGTGAATTGAGGTGAAAACAAGAGACAATGCATGGACAGAAGAGACAGGGAAGTCCTATAAAACACACAGTAAGGCCTGGATGGATGATGCATGTGCATCTACTGCCAGCCACATGGTATGTCTCCATTCCATGAAATGCATCAATGACCAATCCCTATCTCTTGTACCTTGATGATGTTGCCATGGAAAAATAAAGGCATTATTACCATAGCAAATGTGTTACTAGGAATCTTACTAGGTTAAGGACACTATTAGTCCTTGAAGAGAATGTTGTTTTTCAACTGAATTCCTTCAACCATTTGCCTAACAAAATATTAGGCATGTTTCTGTACTAACTAGCATGACTGTAATTGAAATATTCGTTCCAGTCAACATATCGGCGACAAAAGATAATATAAACCTAAAAACCGTTACCATGGCCGAAATTGAGCAGTCTTCACTTAGAAGGCAATTGAACATCACTCTCTGCTTTATGGACCATTTGTGCGCTAGGAAAAGTCAATGAAGTTAAACTTGGTAATGACTAGAATTTGATTACCATTGAGGTTGGCTCAGACTTGGAATAAATATTCTCCGAGAACCTACCAGTGTTTGGTGTGGATGACTAGGGAAAATGTGATGATTGAGCTAAAAGATATGTTAATGGATCTACAAGGACCACAACTTGGCATGCTAGACAAACAATATGATGCATGTCATTATCTTGAACAGAGTCATGAGAATGATCCAAGACATCACAGTCAAAGCCAGTTTTCAGAACCTATGACCTATATGTGGCTTGTCACAGTACGAGTTAAAAACAAATGAGTCATGTTTCATCCAATGTAGCAGTTAAATGTAACCACCATGCAGAGTAATTAGTTCTTATTTCATGAAGAACCTAATAAAAAAAATAGTTATTTTTCCTAAATATCTGTTTTGTAATAAATAAATGTGGCAGATTAAAAGAACCATCCATTGTTGGCCTTCAATCACAAACATCCGAAAAGGAATGCCCAATTATTCAGAAAAGAACATGCATAAATTAAATTTATTTCAAAAATATATGAAAACAACTTTAAGCCCTAGCTTCTAATGGATTTAGTGTAGCTGATTGTTTGGCTCCGCAACTCTTCTTTAAAGAAAAAAAAAAAAAAGCTCTCTCCAAATGAGTACCAATGAGGTATAAGACAACCTTTATTATATTTGACACTAATTTTGGAGTTCACCATGGTTATAAATATTACACATTATTAACTTACCATGAGACTAGATGTGCAGTCCAGAAAGGGTGTATAGGAGGAACATTACCTTCATCTGCATAGCATAAATGCAGCATGGCGCAGCACCTGAAAACAAAAATGAAAAAGATATAGGTGCATGCAAGATTAGTATGAAATAATGATTGAGAGGGGAGATAGGCAGCAGTAGAATGGAATGCTGAGGATGATATATACTAAGTTATGTGTGAACAAGGAACCTGGCTATTACTTAAGGGAGAATTTAGCCGAAGTTTATTCCTTGTGCCAAAGGAAGCTCACTCCCATAGTTGATTGTACTGCAAGAGAATACATAGTGTGAAGTCAAGAATAGAAATAATTCAACATGATAGGAACATGTGACGAATATAGATTTGCCATATGCTAAGGATTTCAGCTGAATTATCTACTGTATGAGTGGCGGCAGACCATTCAAGTGATTTCAACACAGGTTCAGATTAGCTTCATCATTCTTTTAACCATGAAGAGAAATGAATGTACCATGTAGAACGTCGCATGTACTGTTTCCATGAGTCACTTCCTGCTTCTCGGCCACCTCCAGTGGCCTTTTCACCACCAAAAGCACCACCAATTTCAGCACCATTTGTAGGAATATTTACATTCACAATGCCGCAATCACTTCCAAGTGGTCTAAATATCACACAAAACACAATAGAATCAGCGGAGAGGAGAAAAATGGCAAGCTTTGTACTGGGCCTGTGCTATTAAGATGAAAACTATACCACTTTATTCTTTGCCAAGGGCAAAAACAAATTTAGATTTTAGATTCCAGAATATAAATAACAGATACTCTTGTTAATGATAATGATAGCATACTTGCATATATACAAATCAACAAAGATAATCTTTTATACGAAAAAAATAAAGATTTCTTTTTCAAGTTCAAAGGTTTCTTTTTTCCTTTTTCTGTCCCACTGCTTTTTTATAACAGACACCTTAAAACTAGAATCCAAGACAATGAAAGTCTACAACACAAGGTAAAAGACAAGACAGTACAAATTCATTCATATGCGCTATGTCTCATAATGGCCAAAGACAGCACCCACAGTTGTACTTACCCAATCCACTTGAATATTATTTCTGGTTTGCGTGTAAATATGGAGCTGCTTAACCCTTGTGGTACTGAGTTGTTTATGTCAATTGCTTCTTTCAAAGTCTATAGAAGAAAGAGATCAAGTGATATCAGTTCATTTATCATACAGGATTATATATGACAGGCATAGGCACAAGCTATGATTTTGATAGACAAATAAAAGGAGGACAGATATGAATGAAAATCATAGAAAAAGAAGAGCACCCACAAGCTGGATCTATTACCTTAAATTTCATGACATAGAGGACCGGGGCAAATAATTCCTCCTTAACAACAGGTGCATCTGAAGAAATCTCCACAATTGTGGGTTGAACAAAGTTACCCTCTCCCTCTAAAATGGATCCTCCAATCAGGATCTTCCCTCCCTGCACAAAATGGGTTAAGTAGCACAGCAATATTTTTAACCAGCGAAAAAAATGTCACAAATAAAGTGATGATGAAGATAACCAGATACGGGTATTGATAAAAATCTTAAAATCCACAGCAGAGTTCTATAAAAAGATACCTATCCTTACAGATAAACCACTATTTTACTATCAGCAAGCATATGATACTTGTAGGTCATAAAAGGAAAGAATATATAAAGAGAGCATGCAATGCAACATTCGAAGTTTGTTTATAAACTTATTGACAACAACAACAACAACAACAACAACAACAACAACAACAACAATAATAATAATAATAATAATACAAATGAAAGAAAATAAATGATGCATTTTTAGTATCAAGATATCTGCTGTACCTGAGATTTAATAACTTCGATACCCTTTATGTAGTTTTCTTTTGAAGCAGGAGTGTGTAATGGTCCTAACAGAGTACCCTTTTCTAAAGGATCACCAATCTTCACTTGCTTATAAACACCAATCAGTTGATCCAAGACAGTTTGATAGATGCTCTCATGAAGAAGCTGCATCAAATGAAAAACAGATTATTCAAGACTAGTTTTGTAGTGAAGCAAACCACTAAGGCCAATAAATGGATTGTTTTCCAACCAGCCTCCGACAAGTGGTGCACCGTTGACCAGCTGTGCCAACAGCAGCAAATAGAACAGACCGTACAGCAAGTTGGATGTCAGCATCATCCATGACAATTATAGCATTATTTCCACTAAGTTCAAGTAGACATTTTCCAAACCGCTCATTGACTGTCTGTTGAACCATCTGCCCAACCTATATGATAATATGCGAATGATATTAAATGTTTACAACAGGATTAAAATATTCAGCCCAAAAAGAGTCTAAAAATCTTAATACCAATAAAGAAAAATATGATTCCAAAAGATTTAAGGGAATGATAACTAATCTATAACGGAGATAAAGACAAGCCGTTTTAAAAGCAACAAATAGGATGACCCTTCTGTTCTACATGGGAATGATTTTCGAGTGATACTGCATGTTGATGACTCCCATAATTGTTGAAGTCATTACACATGGAATCAACAGACTTTTAATTTAGACAATACTGGCCATTATGCCAATAATGGCACTTATTGAAGATATGGCAGGAAGACATGGCAAAGTTAATTTTAGATATAAAATCCTAACTAATTCTTTCTTCTTATTAATTATGTTTCTGTGGTTGATGACTCAATGTAACTTTAAAAAGAAGCTAAAAATGAGTGAATTACTCTTCATGGCTTAAGTAAAAGAATTGATATAGCAAGATTATGGCTTGAGAATAACAAAAAACACAGATCAAAAGAAACAAATGAGATCATATGAACAAGTGGAAAGGGATTACAATACCTTGGAACTTCCTGTAAATGAAACCAGAGGTATCCGTCTGTCGCAAGCTATTGCTTGACCAATTTCAGCCCCTCCACAGAAAGAAGTGAAAATTGCACCAGGTAAATTGTTCTTCTCCAGAACACCAGCAACAATCTCAGTCATCGCAATTGTGATCAAAGGAGTTGTTGGTGCACCTTTCCTGCAATGCATAATATGAACAAACTCCATAAGCATATTATCACGTCATGATTCACTTAATAATATAAGCACAATGATAATTCTTTCTAGCTGTATAAATATGATCACAATTAAGTATATATGATCTGTAAGTACATTTGTAGGCAAATATAGACATAGAAAACATTGAAATCAAAGATAAATGAGATGGATTTTCGCCTAGATGGAAAGACAACCTAGAAATGGCCGAACTCCCTGGAACTCCAGCAACATCTAAATATTATCATCTACCCTTTACATATGAAATTTTAAGTTTCATGAATTTACACTCGAGGATAATTATATTGCAATAAAAAAAAAATTGTAGATGAGGGCTAATCATAAGAAACTTTACATAGACATGTGTATGTATAAATTCAATCCAGAAATTGATAGCATCCTTAGTTTCTCAGATCAACTTATTTCTACCAAAAAGAAGAGCATTTGCTTACCAAACAACACAGTTTCCACAGACAAGTGCAATGCAGGCATTCCATCCTATAATACCAAAAAAGATAGCTTGTTACACATCTCTTAAACTGCAGCATCAGTGATCAGCAGAAAGTAATATTAACTTACCAAGAACAGCACATGGAAAATTAAAAGCTGTTATAACTCCTACTATGCCCAGCGGATTCCAAACCTGAAGCACGTGAAAAATATTACATAACAAAGGGGTAGATTATTATTCACTCATTTATAGCCAAAAAGGGATGGTAGACTTTGATATTCCAAAGCAAAAGGATTAACAAATTCCCACCTCCAACATCATATGATTTGGACCTGCACACACCATCAAAAATCATAAGATTAAATAGCTGGACGTGCACTATCTTTGTAAATTGAGGAGAAGAAAATAAAGAAAGTTTCTGAAAGTAATGCAATCTTACGTTCTGATGGAATGACTGATCCATTTAGTTGCCTGCTCAAACCAACAGCATAGTCACACATGTCAATGATTTCCTGTATGGCATAAGAAACAAAAATGGTGTCGTGAATATTTGAAGGACTGTTCAAACAAAATAGAGATTTATTTGCGAATCATTGTATGTATAATCACATGTTGAAGAAATAGTGTATCGTCATAATTATAGAAACAACTACGACATAAAAAAGAAAAACTAAAGCCATGACGGTCTGGATAAAATCACTTAAAGACTTCCAAAGTACAAGATACAAGACTCTCACTTGAACTTCCCCAATCCCCTCAGGAAGTATTTTTCCCATTTCGAGAGAGACAAGCCTTCCAAGATACTGGAGTTTGGCTCTCAAAGCATCACCAATCTGCCTGACAATCTCTCCCCTCTTTGGAGCTGGAATCTGGAAAGGAAGTTGTAAAAGCTAAATTAGCAAATGAAAAACAGTTGGCTAAAAATTGTACTCATAAACAGAGTTCAATAATGATGGCTGTTGCCCCTGATAAAAAAAAACAGCCCACAGGCAAGACCCAAAGATGCGAAAAGGACTTTATAGTGCCAATTGGTATATAGCTCATATTCGTTCCCAGTAACACAGAAAGCATTTGGAACTCAGATCAACAAATAACTTCAAATACCTGGAGTTTTAAACCTCAGAGACAGAGGCAAGCATCTTCCTAGCATTGTTACTGATACCGTTATAAAGATTACATAGCTTCAACCAATCTAGTTTGCAAATTCAATTAATAAAAGAAAATGAAACTTCACAAGAACACACATGCGCATCCTTATAAATTTCGAAAACGACAAGCATCTGCAAAAAGCCAAAGTTTTTTTCCCATCTTTTCTGAGCAGAAAATGTCAAAGTCTGTGAGCTCCAATACTCTCAATTTGAAAGCATATAGTTTTCTCACAAATCAAAACCATAACAGCTAGAATTGAGAATTCACACTATCTCCCCATACATTTTGAAGCACCATCGAAACACACAAAATAGACAAGTTATATACATACTGATCCATGCACTAAACTGAACAATTGAATTCTTTGCAATCAAAACAAATATATAACACAACAGAACCTCCAGTTTCAAAACAAGCCTAACAACCACAATCAACAACAAATCAATCATCATCAACACCAAATCCTCTCCGTTTCAAAACTCAAACAGCTTAAAATCAACCTCACCTGCATCCATAACTTGGAAGCTCCTTTACAAGCCTTCATCCCATCCTCATAATCCTGCATCGACGCCTCCATCACCTCCGCAATCACCTAAACCATCACAATAACCAAATCAAACCCACATAGACACCCAAAAACCATATTAAAAATAAAAATAAAAAATTAGGGATCGAAAGCAAGCCTGATTGTTGGCAGGATTGGTGGAGGTGACGGAAGGGCCAGCGCCGCGCCACACTCCATTAACAAAGGCGCCAGGGTTCCGAGGACCGAGGCCAAGATCGGCGAGAAACTGGTACTCTTTCCGAGCAAAGCCCATGGGGATCGATCGATGAGAGATCGGAGAAGACGATGAAGTGATTGGAACGAAGGTGGAGTGAAAGCGCGATGAAACGAGACGCGACGAATGCCAGTGATTAGAACAAAGATTATAAAAACACTTAATTTAAAAAATAATTAAAAAAAAAAAAGAGATAATGACTAATGGATCCTGTGTGGGCCCCGGATATGCTGTTTGATGACGTGGAAAGTGATGGTTGGGTGGAGTTGTGGGGCCCGAGAAAGACTATACAGTAAAGATGACGTGGATGATTTTGAAAGGTTGGACACTTATTTAAAATCAATTAATTAATATTTTTCTATAAATATCAAAAAAAATTAAAAAATATTAACATCCGAAAAGAATTAGAATTCCTGTCTAAACACATATGCTCTTTTAAAATTCAAATTCATTTTTAAATAAAGATATAAACATAGTACACATGAAACTTATGCGGATAAACCAATTATTATTTATTTTTAAAATAAATAATTTGATTAAATTTATTAAAACAAAATTTTAATTTATATTACATATAACATCCAACAAGCCCTGATGTTTTTTTTCATCATTTTAAATTTTAATAAATTTTAAATAATAATTTATCTGTTATTTTTACTCTGACTTACTGTAACCATAATTTTCAGTTAAAATAAATGGTGGTCCATTTAATATTTTGTAATGATGTAAAGTAAAATAAATAAATTAATCAACCATGTTTAATTATTGAAAAATAAGAACTAAAGATTCTTAATTCTTTCTTGATATCAATCCCCCACCTGAATACTTTTTCAAATAGTGGGGCCAAGGGTGCTATTACATCAACAAAGACAATGCTATATGACTAAGAGCTGTTGTACATTAAGTCACGTAACTGTTGTTTTTAATAAAAAATTTTAATACTTGATTGCTTCTAATTATAATTCATCTTATTATATGATTTATTTATTCTTGCATTTAATTTATCTCGTACTATAATTTTTTTTATTAAAAAAATTCAAAATAATTTTCTCAAATTGGGCTTAAAAAACCCAATCCACTAATGGCTACAACCCGGCCCATTAACGATTTCTGAATTGCCGCGAAGCTTCTTCTCGGAACCCTAAATCCCTTTTCTCACCTTTTCTTTCTTCATCGCAAGGTCGCAATTTGATCGCCATTGAATCCATACCAAGATTCCAGCGATCGACCTTCCATTCATCAATGGCGAGAACTGGGAATTCTCGCCAAATTTTCAATGTTTTGTTTGCCCTAACCTTCGTCTTCTTCTTCTACAACCGCAGCGGCGATCTTAGAAGCCAATTCCTCCGTTCGAGCTCTAATACCCCCACCGCTTGGCGCGCATTCCGATCCAGTCTCTATCACCATCGCCGCCTTTCCGAGGTTGAAGGCAATCCCGAATCGACGGAGGATCCGACGACCGTTTGCGCTGGCGTTGCTAAGCACGACGGCTTCGAATCCCCTTGTGAGTTCCTGAAATCCCACTCTCAATGCAACCCCGGTGGGTTCTTCGATTACTTGCGGTTTTTCTACTGTGATTGCGAGAAATTTCGAATCTTTGGCTATGCCGTGCTGGGTCTATGGCTATCGGCGCTGTTCTATCTTTTGGGCAACACCGCTGCTGACTACTTTTGTTGCAGCTTAGCAAAACTCTCAGCTTTGCTCCGGTTGCCTCCCACTGTGGCCGGTGTGACGCTTCTTCCGCTCGGCAATGGCGCTCCTGATGTGTTCGCGAGCATTGCCGCGTTTATGGGCACTGGCGCTGGTGAGGTTGGGCTCAATAGTGTTTTGGGAGGTGCGGTGTTTGTTACGTGCATTGTAGTTGGGGCTGTTTCTTTGTGTGTGGCGGAGAAGAATGTGCAGATCGATAGAAAGTGTTTTGTTAGAGATATTGGGTTCTTTCTGTTGACATTGATCTCTTTGTCGTTGGTTCTTATCGTTGGAAAGATCACTGTTTGGGGTGCTGTGATGTTTGTGTCCATATATATGCTGTATGCATTTGTGGTGGCAGCCAATGAGCTTCTGAGGAAGCACGCTCGGATGCTGAAATTGGATGCTGTGACACCGTTGCTTCCAATGAGAGGGAGCATTTTCTCTCAAGGAATTGAAGATGATGAAACTGTATATGGTGCTCTTCTTGAGGAGGATGCTAGTAGTGATGTGCCAGTGTTGCGCGAGTCATTGCCACAGTGGATGTGGGCTTCGAATTTTGCAATATACTCGAATCAGGGGTACAGAGGTGTTGGTATGGAGTCACGGCAGACCTCATGGGGTTGGAATGAGGGTGGGGAGGATGATGACTCAAGGTTCTCTTTCCCGAAGTTTTTTAAGATATTGGAGTTGCCCTTGACTCTTCCAAGAAGGTTGACTATTCCAGTTGTGGAGGAAGATAGATGGTCAAAGTTTTATGGGGTAGCTACTGCTTGCTTGGCTCCAGTTCTCCTTGCTGTTTTATGGAATACCAGTGACAGTGAAGGGTTGAAGGTTAGTATTGCTGCCTATATTTTAGGTGGCCTTATTGGTGTGGTTCTTGGGTCTCTAGCTTTTTTTGTATACCAACCGTGATCACCCTCCACGGAGATTTTTGTTTCCTTGGGTCTTTGGAGGATTTGCGATGAGTATCATCTGGTTCTACATCATTGCTAGTGAACTAGTTGCATTATTGGTTTCCTTGGGCATGATGTTGGAGATTAATCCATCTGTTCTGGGATTAACTGTGCTGGCATGGGGTAATTCAATGGGTGACTTGATGTCGAATGTTGCTTTAGCAATGAATGGTGGGGATGGAGTGCAGATTGCTATGTCTGGGTGCTATGCAGGCCCTATGTTCAACACGCTTGCTGGCTTAGGGATTTCAATGTTGCTTGGAGCTTTGTCAGTGGCACCTGTTTCCTATGATCTTCCGCGAGATGACTCTTTATTTTGGACGATGGGTTTTCTCATGTTTGGACTCATATGGGCTCTTTGTGTCTTGCCTATGAATGATATGCAGCCTAACAAGTTGTTAGGGATTGGTCTCATAGCCATTTATCTAATTTTTCTCACAATTAGAGTGAGCGGTGCAATGGGCATTGTATCACTGGCTGGTTTACGTGCACAATAATTCTGTTTCTGATCAGACAGGATATGTGCTGACTGAGGATTGTTGAAGGACCATTCTTTTATCTCGGTGGTCGTCTCCAAAGGTGAGGGTTCCAAAGTGTAGCTATTGTACATTCTAATTGAATTGGGAGATGTTGATTTCTCATTCAGTTCACTCTGGAATGCTTGTAAACTTATAGAATACAATGAAATGTTTGAATTACATTGAAGAATCATGGTTGTAGGCTCGTAGTTTTCATTCAACAGTTCAGTTGATGACTAATTGGTCAAATAAATGTTATTTGTTTATGCATGACTTACAACTTCTGCTTTGGTGTACTTTTTCTCATGTAATTTGAATTTGATCTTTAAAATGATTTCACAGAGAACAGCTTACTCATTTATTTTCCTCTAATGATTTCTGAAATACTATAAGTATTAGTATTGTCGATGCAGCTAAGCATTTGTTTTCAACCAAAACTCCACCTTGTCTGTGCTCATTATGTTTGGTGAGATTATGCATCCACCAACTCAGGATACAAGTGACCTGTTAACAAACTCTTTCAGAATTCAATATAGAGTTAAACATCCTCAACAGTATTTGGCCTCTAAACTTTGACGTGAAGCTGTAAATTGGTATTTATGGTGATTGCTAACTTGACTTTTCTGATTGTTTGATACTCTCTTTAACTCTCAAAATGGAACACTGTGTTGGCTTAATATTATTAGATTTTGCTCTTGTTTTGAAGAAATAGCAAGTAGCCTTTGCAGGAAGAATGGAACAAAGTGTCTTTGTTTCAGCATTTACTGTGCTATTGTTCTCGGTTATCATTGTCTTATCTTTCGGCGATGTTGTTATTTGCTGCTTTTGTATATTGATTCTATCATACATAAAAATCCGACAGGCACATATGTTTCTAGCTTTCATTCTTCTTCTGATGTATCTTCTCATTTACATTTGTTCATTTAACAAAAACATCACAGCTGTGATTTTATTTATTTGCGCCATTGATCTGTTTCACTAATCTGGTTTTTCCACTCTTGTTTCTGACGCAACAGAACCAATAAAAACATTTCGACTGGCAAACAGAGTGAGGTGTGAAGTATTTATTCAGGTTTTGTTCGGCATTAAAACGGAAAAGCCGGCAATTGGTGTGGCTGCAACGAAGGCCTCTTTGAAGAGCATCGGCTGAGCTGCCTTGATCTCCGCCTTCACTCGCTTGACAACTCTCTTCACTGCCAAGAAGACACACTTTATCCTTCTCTCAATCTTCGAGCTCAGCTTATGATTTCCTAGTCTCGCCACCAGCTTTCTCTTTCGCAGGTGAACATGGTGTGGCCATGACGACAACAACGGTGGCCGGCCATGTTCTTCGGCCATTTCTTGATGATGTTTTGGATCTACAATGTACATTATCATTTATAGTCCATGACTCATTAGCTAACAAGCCATTCTTTAGATGCTCTGCATCGAAAACATTGATTGAACTTAAAAATCCATTATTGTATTATTCAGATGCCAAATGTGATCATTTTGTGATTTGTTTTATTTTCTGTGTTCTTTTGTGTATAATATGTTTTCTGAACACAAATGGACAATTTTCTGCATTTAGCTTACTTTAAGATGCAACATATCATATATATTAACTTGTCCAAAAAGTTTCCCATTTTAAAAAATTTATTCAACTTCATAATTTCACATATATATATATATATATATATTAATTATTTGTAACTTAATTACAATTAAATCTTTTATTCTCAATAGTCAAATATGCATAAACTTTTCTACCCATGCTAGTACAATTTGTATTTAAAATTTTAGATCCATGTCTTACCATAAGTCATTTCAGATGAATATGGAAATAGTTTAATTATTATTTGGAAAATTAAATAATTTGGTGGAACTAATCTAAAGGGAATATTTTAAAGATAGTTCAATAAAGTTTGATAGCACTTGTCTTAACTAACAATTATGTGGCGAATGTAAGTATGCTCTCTTATAAATAATTGCTCGTTTGTTAGGTCAAAAATTATAACTCACTCGTTAGGTCAAAAGCTAAATATAGCTTTCAGGGAACGAAAGAGACAAATTTTATTGATTATTTTGAATATCATCTTAATGGTAAATTTATTAATTAATTAATCCATTTGTTATAGTTATTAAATTTTATTAAGTGGCATATTTACTAGATAAATATGTTGAATAATAAATTAATTAAGAATGTTTTTTTTTTTTGGTGTTTCATGTTATAACATTTATTTCAAAGAATAGAATAACATTGTTGATATAATAAGTTTTTTAAACTAAAACACAATCCAACACATGCAAAGAACACATGTGATCAGTGTGATTCATTAAATTATATCATTTGATTATTTAAAAAAAACTACCATTGGTTGCAAACAACACAAGTTCAATTATTCAACAGAACTTTTATATATTATTTATTTATTTGAGGAATGTACAAGAAATCACATGATGATGCTTTGAGATATAAATTAATAAAGGAAAGGTGATTGGGTTTTTAAGAAGGTGATTGGTAAATTACTAAACTTTGTTTTTAATTTAATTTAATTTATTTTTTTAAATTGATCACAAACGGTGATCAATCTATTACTTACAGTTCAAGGGAATAATTATAAATTAAAAAAAAAATGTTTCAGTAATGTGGGATTCCCAATACAATTTGAAGAAAAAGAGAAAACAAATTTCTTGTAGTTAAAAAGTTAAATAATCTAAGAATAATAAGACTTAGACTAGCACGCAACCTCAAAGCAAACCAATTTCACATTAATAAATGTGAAATCCATGTGATCAACATCATATTCTCCAAACTTGTTTTTATGATTATGTTAGTTCAACAATCTATATATTGAGCCTCTTTGAGTGAGTCTTGCCCACCCATATTAGGGTCCATTATTTGGTCTAGTTTTTTAATTTACATTAAGATTAGCCTTACCCAATCCACAAGGTCTCGTGGAGGATGATTCTTATTTACTGTTTTTTTATTTACTGTTTTTTTTATTTTTTTTTCTGTTTAGAAGATCTAATAATACTATTCCATAACTACACACGTCCACCTTTGCAAATGCAATGAGATACATGGTATTGGGGTGACATGGAAAAGCATCTTATTGTGACTGTTTCAACAAGAACCTTGAGTGAAGTTCATGAAATTTAAGAAAATAACTTTTCTAAGAAAGCATATCTTTTTAGTAGTGGAGGAATGATTTGTTTTGAAAAAAAAAAACCATTAGGCAACATCATGAATTCTATTTTATAATAGTTCATAATATGATTAATGATATTATTGGTATAAATAATCTTATTTCTAATTTTCTAAGATTGTGTTATAGGTGATTTTTCATTTTTAAAAATTGATGAATATAATCAATGAAATAATTAATTTGGCGAGGTTATTATAGATTTGATTTTCTGATTGATTGGTTGATCGATATTTTCTTTAACTTTCAAAATAGAACATTGGGTTGAGTTTATGTTATTAGATTATGGAATACATAATGATTTTATGTTTTTTTTATAAAAATTAATAAACCATGTGAATTAATAATTAAAAAAATATACAAGGTTTCATTAGTGGTGAAAAAAAGGACGCAAAACAGAAAAAAATTAAAGCAAAAAATCACAAACAACAAAACAAAAGAAAGAAAGAGGTCACTCAGACCCCTTCAAAGAGGACAAGAACAAAAGACTATGTTATCAGAAATTTAGAATTTGCTTTTGTTTGGAAGAAGTAGGAAGTAGGCTTTACAGGAAGAATGAAACAAAGTGTCTTTGTTTCAGCATTCATTGTTTTATCTCTCGGCAATGTTGTTATTTGCCGCTTTTGTATGTTGATTCAATCATACATAAAAATCAACAGGCACATATGTTTCTAGCTTTCATTCTTCTTCTGATGTATCTTCTCGTTTACATTTCTTCATTCATTTAACACGGCTGAGATTTTATTTATTTTTTTGGGAAAGATGTGCGGGGCAAACCCATTAAAGACCCAAGAACGTGCACAAGTCTCAGTATAATAAATGGGGATGGGGCCGCACTCACATGGACGCTAGAACCACTCATACACAACTACTATTCACAACTCCCAGAAATGTGCCATCAGCCGAGAATCGAACTCTCACCACTCGGTGAAAACTCTATCGGCGACCCGTGTACCAATAGACCCAAAGATCGTTGGCTGTGATTTTATTTATTTGCCCCCATTGACTTGTTTCACTAATCTGGTTCTTCCACTCTTGTTTCTGAAGCAACAGAACCAATAAAAACATTTCAACTGGCAAACAGAGTGAGGTGTGAAGTATTTAGTCAGGTTTTGCTTGCCGTTATAAGGGAAAAGCCGGCAATTGGTGTGGCTGCATGAATGCATCTTTGAAGAGCATCGACTGAGCTGCCTTGATCTCCGCCTTAACTCGCTTGACGCCTCTCTTCACTGCCAAGAAGATGCACCTCATCCTTCTCTTTATCTTCGAGCTCAGCTTATGATTTCCTAGTCTCACCACCAGCTTTTTCCTTCGCCGGCGAAGGTGGTGTGACCGTGATGAAAACAACGGTGGCCGGCCTTCTTCTTCGGCCATTTCTTGATGATGTTTTGGATCTACAATGTAAAGATATCATTTATAGACCATGAGTCATCAGCCAACAAGCCATTCTTTAGATGCTCTTCATCAAAACATTGATTGAACTTAAAAATCCATTCTTGTATTATTCAGATGCCAGATTTGATCATTTTGTGATTTGTTTTGGCTGTCTGATCTTTTGTTTTATTTTCTGTGTTCTTTTGTTTATATGTTTTCTGAACACAAATGAACAATTTTCTGCATTTAGTTTATTGTTTAAGATGCAACGTAACATGTATTAACTTTATCAACTTCATGAGTTCACACACACACACATATTATTCTTTTTTTATCTACCCAAATTAGTATATTTTGTATTTTAAATTTTAAATTTAAGTCATCCCATAAGTCATTACAAATGAATATGGAAATAATAAACTAGATTGAAATAGTTTAATTATAATTTTGAAAATTAAATAATTCGCCTGAACTAATCCAAAGGATATGTTTTAAATAGTTCAATATATTTTGGTAGCACTTGTTTTAACTAACAATAATGGTAGATGTAGGTTTATTGTCTTAAAAATTATTGCTCTTTTCTTTTTCTAATAAATTGTGGTTTATCCACTTTATTCACAAAAATTATTGCTCATTTGTTCGGTCAAAAATTTATTTAGTAATATATTTACTAGATAAATATATTGGATAATGAATAAATTAAGAATATGCAATTTATTTATTTATTTATTTTTGGTTGGTCAAGCTATAAAATTTATTCCAAAATTAACATAATATTTAAAATATTCTTTGTGCTTTTGATGTATTTCGTTTTTCATGTGCTTTTGAAATCCCATCATTGAGGGATTTTGGTTTACGATCAAAATGACCGTAAAACCAAATCCCGGGAGTTCAAAACCAGTATATATGCGTATATATACATATACATATACAGAAATCTATACGTATACATATACACACATACACATATACATACACATACATATATACATAAATCTATACATATATACATATACATATACACATACATATACATACATATATACATAAATCTATACACATACACATATACATATATATATATACGTATATACACATATACATATACACACACACATATACATATACACGTATACATATTACACATATACGTATACGTATACACATACATATACATACATACATACATACATATATATACATAAACCTATACATATACACATACACATATACATATATACACATATATGTATGCACATACATATACATACATATATTTATATATACATACATGTATGTATATACATTCCCTAGATATACCTATATATAGTATGTTTACAAATATAAATACACATATATATGTATATATATAAATATATATGTATATATACACAAATATATACATATACATATACATATATGTATATGTATATATATATATATATATTTTTATATATGCATATACGCAGACATATCCATACACTTATACACATGTTTTCCAATTCCAGATTTACAAATCCTTCCAAACAAACATAAAATCTTATAATACAGTAATTCCAGTTACATCCAACCAAACACAAGATTTGACTGCACTGTATTTTGAAAGCCAAGTATTTCCAGTTACATTGTAACTAGAAATCCGCTGCATTTAGAATTACATCCAACCAAACGCTACCTAAAAGGCAATCTAACAATATGCACAGAAGAACGCATGTGAATGTTATTCATTAAATTATATCATTTGTTAATTAAAAAAAAAACTCTATTGGTTGAAAACAACACAAGTCCAAATTATTTTATAATATTTTTTTCAACAGAACTTTTATATTATTTTATTTATTATTATTTATTTATTTGAGGAATGTACAAAAGACCACGTGATGATGCTTTGAGACATATAGATTAATAAAGGGGAGGGTGATTAATTAATTAATTACCAAACTTTGATTTATTTTATTTTTAAATTGATCACAGAATGTGATCAATCTTTTACTTACAGTTCAAGAGAGTAATTATAAATTAAAAAAAAAATTGTTTCAGAGATGTGGGAATCCCAATACAATTTGAAGGAAAAGTGACAAAAAATTTTTTTTAAATAATCTAAGAAAATCTCAAAGCAAACCAATTTCAAAGTTACACATATCAATGCCAATAGTTGTTATTCCAATGCCCTTACCTATATTATTATATCAATATAACAAATACTAATTTTCCATAATAAAATGTAAAACATTATATATATATATATATACACACATGAAAAGAGATTAGAAGGAAAATGAATCTTTGACCAATGTATATGATCTTGAATCTATTCTAGAGACTAGATCCAAATTTTATTGGTTTAATTACCTAAACTAAGTTATGTTAAAAATGGCATCAGTTCCTTTTAATTGATATTTTATATTATTATTTAATAATATCTTATTTAAGATTTGATTTGGTATTTTACTGTTGATTTATTAGTATATCATTATCATAACTGTGATATATATAATACACTGCAGTAAAACAACTAGTATTTCATTTTCTTTACTCACTCAAAAGTAAATGATTTAGCATTAAAAAAAAACAAATGATTTAATTCGTGGCTTGCCAATATATTTTTAAAAACAAAATTATGAATAAACTTAAAAAAATGAAATAAAAATAAAAAAAGAGCTCTTCACTGAAATAATTATATAAACATTACATAAATGAAAGAATTTCCCGAAATTCCGGTGGATTAAAGTTTCAACATAAAAAATTAAACTGCAAGAGAAGAAAGCTAAAACAATTAAACCATGGAGAAACACAATATATAAACATTTTTATTTAAAAAAAAACAACATAATATAAACATTATATTAGATCAAGATTCCTGCATTGCATTCTGGTGATAGAGACGCAGACAAAGCTTATCAATATGAAATTAATTAAAGCGTCCACAGAAAAAAAAAAATCATTTAAGCAAGAGAAATATTCCATTAGATCAAGATCCCTACATTCCATAAGAAATATTCCTTCCTTGTGTTTTTTGTTTATTTGTTCTTCATTACTTTTTTTTTATAATTAAGCATTAAAATGATAGAACATAAAAATGATAGTGAGCTAAACAATAAAACCAACCATAAAAAATAAATAAATAAAACCCAAATATAACATTGGATAAAAACCCCTATTCTACTGATGTACATGATAACAAAAAAAAAAACAAAAACAAAATTAACATTTTAATTTTATTATTATTTATTTATTTATTTATTTATCTACATATGTGTGGATAAGCACAAACCAAACCACCTCTGCAACATATGATACATCACAAACAAACAATGCTCTCCTTCTCAACATCACAAGAAATAATTTACACCACTAATCATTCATTCATTGACATGAATAATAATAATAATAATAATAATAATAATAATAATAACTTTACCTCTGCAACACATGGTACAACACACAAACAAACAACCTCTTCATCTCAACCTCTCAAGATATAATTCACAACACTAACCATTCATTCTTTTTTTTCTTTTTTTTTTTTTAACTAGCCATTTATTCATCAACAATAATAATAATAACTTTATTATATAATATATATATAAATATATATATTATTAATTATCTGATATAGAGTTCAGGAGCAGTTGAAGAAGACATTGTGAGAGAAATAGGCATGATAGGCATAGCAAAATAAGTCTCCATCATCAGCCTTGCTTGCACTGCATCCATGCTTGCATTCCCTTGTGCTAACTCTTTCAACATCCTTGAATACATTTTACTTAGTTTTTTTATCACTCTCTCATACTTTGACACTAAATACCTGAACTTTATTCGCTTCAACACTCCAAACATAATCCTTCCACCTCTTCGCCACCAAGCTCGTCTCTTTCCCAGTTGCACCGTTGCCGTTCTTCTCCTCCTCCTCCCTGAGATGCTTCTCAACCTCTGCATCCATGGCCGGCGTGGTTCCCGGATCAGCCTATGCTTCTCCCCTTCTTCTTCTTCTTCTCTTGTCTCCATTTTTGTTCTTTCTTGTTGTTGTTTTTGTTTTAGATCTCTGGCTGTTTAGTGAGAAAGGTTTGTTTCTTTAAAAGATGGTGGTATTAGTTCTGATGCTCCGCTGGAACACGTTAATATATGGTGGGATTGGAATTTTTTTTATTTATTTTATAATACGCTGGTCCTTCTCTTTTTCACTCTCTTCTCTTTTGGTCATTCTGCTCAAAAATGTTCTCAATTAATTCCTCTATTTTTGAAAATATACCACTTAATTAAAACAAGCTCTCATCGGTCTTTCATTTTTAAAAACGCCGCCAATTTAATTAAATCGACACATTTTTAAAGAGAGAGACTCCACGAAGATTTTTAACTAAACGAAAGATATTTTCAAAGTAGGAACCAATCTGAATATTTTTTTGAGTAAAAAAGCAAAACAAAAAGAGAGAGAAAAATACAGGGACTATTTTGATGATTATATTGATAGTGTCCATTTTTGTTGTTTTAATAAAAAAATAAAAAAATAAAAATTTTAAAAACCTTTCTATTCACTGTAGTTGAGGATAAGGACTCAACTGTGCGCTTCCAATTATATGATCCTGACTAAATTAATTGATGATGGATTTACACTCCACGTCATTTAGTAAATCAATGCATGTTCATAATCAATAGTTAGATTTTAATCCAACTGTCTTTTAAAATATAGAGGATTTTTTTAATTTAGTGAATACTATTGACATGAATAATAATATTATGTTTATAAATAATAACATAATAAAAAAATAATACGTATTATTGTATTTTAATCTAAACTGGTATTAAGCATAATACATTGTTATCAATTCAGTACGAGATTTGGGTATTGTTCATTTACTCGTTTTTTTTTACCTCTTTCTAGCTCATATTTTTTATCACTTGCTGGTGTATGTATGTCTACAGTTAACATATTATCTTTCTTAAAATATATATAATATTATAGCATGAATTTGTAACCATTTTTACCAAATCAGTTACTAACGAGAATTGTGACGTATGTCTCATTAAGAAAGATGGGAAATTAATTAAAATTTCAATTTTTAATTAAAAAAAGGGAAAATTACTGTTTACCCCTCGATAATTTCAAAACTTCCCAAACAGCCCCTGTGAGTTTTGCATACCTCAGACAACCCTCCTTTATTGTTTCACTTCCTTTTTACCCCCTGCATTATGAAATTCCATCATTGCCCTTAAACCTTTTTGCATACATTTTTTTCATTCTTTTTTGCATTCCTTTTTGCATGTACTCATTTCTTAAACAGAGAGCTCATTTTTTTAAACAGAGAACTCATTTCTTAAACAGAGAGTTCATTTCTTAAACAGAAACCTCATTTCTTAAACAGAAAACTCATTTCTTAAACGTAAACATCATTTTTTTAAACATAAAACTCATTTTTTTAAACAAAAACATTAATATTTAAACGTAAAAACAAATATTTACATGATAAATTAATCTTGGATATAAAAACCAATTAATCTTGCCACTCGTACATATTTAAATAGAAACAACGATATTTAAGCACTTTTTAAACGTAAACGCAATATATTAAATGTAAACATCGATAGTTAAACAAAGACAAACAAGCATATAAACAGAGAACTCATTTCTTAAACAGTAGAGCTTTATTTTTTTAAACAAAGACCTCATTTTTAAACGTAAAACCCTCATCGAGTAGGACATCGAGTATCTCATCGCCGCTAATCTCGCGTGAACGCTGAGTGCCGAGCTCCGCATCCGCGAGCGATCTCGGCGCGTACGCCGTGCTGGGGTCTTACAGGAGAAATCTTTATCAAGGCGCTGGCGATCCGATTTGGGCGACGCTCCTACGGCCGGAGCGGTGAGGTCTTCTGCGGGCGACGCTCTGGATAAGACGCGTCGAACTCGAATCTTAACCATTCTCGATCGCGAGACCGCAACATGGATAAAGCAATAAGGTTAGGGGTTAGGGATCATTCCTGGGTCTCGATCCACGCTGCCTAAGCTCGCTGACGGAACGAGAGGAGGAGCTGCCACGACGAGGGTCTCGATCTCGCCCGCCTTCGCCTTCATCTTCATCGTCTTTCCCCGCCGTCGACCCTCATCTCTTTCATCTTCTTCGTCCGTCGACCCTGGGAAGACCGCGACGCTCCTCGTCGCCGAGCCAAGGGCGATCGAAAAGGTTGCAGACTCGATATATTTAAATAGAAACAACGATATTTAAGCACTTTTTAAACGTAAACGCAATATATTAAATGTAAATATCGATAGTTAAACAAAGACAAACAAGCATATAAACAGTAGAACTCATTTCTTAAACAGAGAACTCATTTCTTAAACGAGAGAGCTTATTTTTTTAAACAGAGACCTCTACTGAGTAGGGACATCGAGTATCTCATCGTCGCCATCTCGCTCAACGCTGAGCGCCGAGCTCCAGATCCGGGCGAGCGATCTCGGCTGGGCTCCGCTCACGTGGGTCTTAAAGAAGAAATCTTTATCTGCGCATGGCGATCCGGTCTGGCGACGCTCTCTACGGCTCGGAGCGGTGAGGTCTTCATGCGCGACGCCTGATAAGACAGATGAACTCGAATCTGAACCATTCTCGATCGTGAGACCGCGAAATCATGGATAGCAATAGGGTTAGGATTAGGGATCATTCCCGGTTCGATCCAT
This sequence comes from Dioscorea cayenensis subsp. rotundata, assembly GCF_009730915.1. Lineage (NCBI taxonomy): Eukaryota > Viridiplantae > Streptophyta > Magnoliopsida > Dioscoreales > Dioscoreaceae > Dioscorea > Dioscorea cayenensis. The sequence continues at coordinate 699,593 of NC_052476.1, forward strand.
GGCGCCTAAGTCGCGATGTGAACGGAGTGAGGAAGCTGCACCGACGAGGGTTCGATCCTCCGCCTCGCCTTCGCTCTTCATCGCCTTCCCCGCCGCCGACCCTCATCTCTTTTCATCTTCTTCGCCGCCGACCTCTGGGAAGACCGCGATGCTCCTCGTCGTCGAGCGAAGCGCATCGAAAGTCAGCACCTTTTTCTCCTCGAACATGAAATCCCATTTTTCATGCAACGCTGATCGCTGATCAGGAGTCGCGATGCTTTGTCTCACCTGCCCAGTCCCAATCGCAATAAAGAGATTTTCGGAGTGATAAATACACCACAAAAACTCATTTCTTAAATGCAGACCCTCATTTTTAAACAAAAACCGCTATTTCTTAAACAGAAAAACTCATTTCTAAACAGTAGACCTCATTTTTTTAAATGAAACCTCTTTTTCTTAAACAGAAAACTCATTTCTTAAACAAAAAACTCAATTTTTTAAACAAAAAACTCATTTTTTTAAATAGAAAACTCATTTTTTAAACAGGAAACTCATTTTTTAAACAGAACCTCATACCTCATATTTTAAATAGTTTTTCATTTTTCAAATAGAACTCATCGACTCTAAGCAGCATTATACTAAACCCCTCATACACTTGCCATAACTTCCCACGCAGGACAATTTCATTCAAAAATTCCAAATTAACTCTATCAATCACTATTAGACGTCGGTTTAAAAAAATCATCAGATTCAAAAAGTGAAGTGGTTTTTATGAGTCAAGTAAAACTAATCTATTGTTTGACAATATCAGAAACTTATGAGTGTTTTTGGCAATTTCCACTTAAAAAAAACATAAAACTGAATATTTTATTTATTTTAAAGTATTTATTAGAAGATTATTTGTTTGAGTTTTTACTTGTGGATGATAAATTTTGGGGGAATATTTTAAGAGAGTGGAGTGTGTGCGAGTGAGTGGAACTGGAAGAGTGGGGACAAAGTACAACTCTAGAGTTGACTTTACTGCATGGGAGGAATCTTTTATTGTACGGCTAAGATCGTGCCAAATGGCACTCTACCATTGGTGTGATCCCACTGCGTGGAGATTGAGTTCACGGGAACGTGGCGAAGATCTAGAGGTTTATTTGCTAGCGTCCAAACCATAGTTTGTTTCGTGATGGACAATTAATTAATTCAATTAATTAAATATTAATTGTAAATAAAGACTCTAGAGATTGGTTTGGTATTATTGGACAACTTCCAATAAAAAATTTTATTTTTATTTTATTTTATTTTTTTAAAACAAACTAAATAAGGTGGATTAGTGCTAGAATTTAGGTGATCACCAATTATTAAATTATATGGTTTAGATCCAATCTAACAAAATCAATGTCATCTACTCCATGTAGTAGTGTAGATATTGTAACAAATATTTGTTTTAATTAATGATGCGCAACTATTAATTATCTTTGAAATAACAAATTTGGTTTATTGAAACAAGTTAAAGAGAGAAAAAAACAAAAGAATTGATAAAAATACTGGCTTATTAATTAATATTGTTAAAACATCACAATAATCAATAAACAACCAACATAACAACATATATTTTTTGATTGTTTATACTTCATGAACTAGAATTCAATTGTTTTGAGGGGAAAAAGTGCAAACTTGTTGAGATAAATATTCAATTAGATTGGCATCACAATCAATTTTTAGTTAATGACAAAAGACAAGCACACAGTGATTTCAATTATATCATCCATGACATCCTTCCATTCTTAAATGAATAAAACTTCAATAAAGGGTTGGAGTCAATAAAGGGCCGGTTGCATGTCTCCTTGATAATTATCAAAAAGAGGTTAATTAGATCATTTTCATTATTATAAATTGATATTTAAACTTTTGTGATACCTCCACTAAAACTCTAGTTGAGATCATGTAATGATAACATATTGTCAATGTACACGGCATATGCGCGAGTGCGCATATATATATATATGCATAAGTACGATAAAGTGAGATGTATAGTAATTGATCTAGTAAAAGCACTCTTTAATTACTGTTGTTAACACTATTTAGCAACTCATCTCTCCCTATCTTTTTCTTTCTTAACATCTCTTTAATTTTTTATACTCGGTATAATCTTGTGAACGTTACAGAAAATGTCTGCTATATATATAATAAAATAAAATAATGCATGAAAATTTTCTCAAATTTTGGTTTTAAACATACCAATGAGAGGGTTTAATTAGTTTTTTTTTATATAAAATTATAATTCATATAAAAAATATCATATAAAATTTGACCCAGATAATGAATATGAATTCTCTTTTACTTTGGATGAGAGATAAAATTTAAAGATATACATGTGTGTGTTTTTTCCCATTAAAAGTTCTATCTTATAGACGCCATCGATATAGTTATGAGTATAAAATTAATTATATAAAAAGCTCGTTTTAACAATGTGCCTCATATTTTTGGTATTAGTAAATTTCAAAATATGTGTATATATATATATATAGTGAATCAATCTTGGAACATTGATTTATATCATCATAAATTTTATTTTACGATAATAAATAATAAAATCAATAATACTTTTTTAATTATCCAAGATTGGAATATTGGTGATTTTTCACTTATAAATATAATCAATAAGATAATCAGTTTGATAATATTTATTTATTTATTTATTTTGACAATGTGGCAAGGTATCATATGTAAGTCCATCATCTCCATGGCAACCAATCACATTATTACTCCCTTAGTACGGTCATAGTAGGTTTTTTTTTCTTCTATGTTCACAATAAATATATTATTCTAAAATTAATAAAAATATAGGTAATTAGGATGCTTTGAGTTTTGCAATTCATGAATAGCAATGTTGTGCTTACAATATAATTTTGCATTGGTATGGCATGGGAATTTTATCCAATTAACTTTTATCCGTAATTATTTTTCAGATATTTAATTTGTTAGATTTTTTTTTAATAAGAACCATATATATATATATATATTGAAAAAGTGGTTTGTCTGATAGCTTTATGATTAGAAATGACAAAAAAGATAATTCAGGCCAATGAATAAAAAACTATTGCAAGTTCATATAACACACATGTGATTACTCATGTAATGAACCTCATCTCACTATTTTGTTTTATTTTTAACTGTCTTATCAAACGGTCCTATATGCTCAAGTGGAACAAACATTATTTTATTTTATTTTATTGGAAATTACATTGAATAAAGCACATGATATAATCAAAGAGAAATGTTATTTATGTTTTTTAATAATTATAAAAATGTTATTCTGTCAATTAAGATGATTTGTTCTTAGAGAAGATGTTGGTGTCTTGGGAATGTGTTTATTCCAAGGATTTTATTAACATGTGGTTTACTGGTTTTTCGTTTGGATAAGCTTCAATTTTCAAATTCATAAAAATAATTATATATTTATTTTTTTAAAATTTAATTTGTTTTCATATATGTACCTCTGACGTTAAGCACTGCACTATTAAAATATATTAATTATTACATGTTAAAAACAATGACCTGTAGAATATATATTTTCAAAAATTTAATCAATAATTTTTAGAATAAAAATAAATAAACTACGAATTTATAAAGAAAGACAAAAATATGAACAAATAGGATGGGCAAACATAATAAAATATAGAAAAAACACCGAAGAAAGGTGAAGAAAATTATATTCACAAAATAACAAATTAAAGGAAAACAGAAGACTAGAGGTGCATCATCAGGGGGTGTTATAGTCCTAGATAAAAAAATGAAAAATGAAAAGACGACCGACAACTAAGACTACGAAGTCTACCAAACAGGAAAAGCAGGATCTTCTAAGTCAACGTTAGGAAAATCACTCAGGAGTATGCTGTAGGTGTCACTGCCATTGTCGAAGGTCGTGATTTGTGCTCAAGAATGTAAGAAAATGTTTAATGGACTGAATGGAATCATTAGAGATTCCATATTATTCATAAGAGTTAAATTGTAAGAATTTTTAATAATAATCACGTATATATATATATATATATTTTGCATATATACACCGTAAAAATTTAATATAATTTTTATATATTATACTAAGTTAAAAACTGTAGTTTTAAGAATTTAAATATTTTATTAATAAAAAATTTAATATAATTTTTATTTATTATACTAAGCACCGTAGTTTACGAATTTAAATATTTTATTATTATAGAAAATTAATTTGTATATAATTTATAGTTTATTTTAAGCGTACGTGTTTATGGGGTTATGAGGTATATATACACATTAAAATTTTAAGGGATACAACTAAACTAATATTACCCCTTCATGAGGGTATGAAAGTAATTTGGCCGGAATTTTCAACACGTTCAACCACTGCAAAATAATTATTATTTAAAAACAAATCATAATAATATATTTGTTTGAAAAAAACCATCCAAGAAAGCAACACTTGAGTAAATAATAATTAGGTCACTAGCGCTGGTCGGTGGGGGATTTCAGTTGCAACACTATTTTTAATGAAAAAGCGAAAAGACTCAGGAATTAAGTAAATTAATCTTTAATCAAAATGTATATATATATATATATATAGCAGAGATCAAGTGACACACGAAACATAGCAGCTACACCAGCGGCCAACTAAGATTGACACATCAACCGTCATCGTGAGTTAACCTCGAACAACAAGACTGATAAATGTGGATAAAAACACAACCGTTCGATTTTTACATCACCTATCAATTGTGAATAATTGAAGGATTAACTTTCAGTCAATAGTATTAGTCAGAGAGTGAATATTTTTACTGCCGTCATAATATATATATAATATGTAATCATTGTAGTTTGAGGAAGTTGGATGCTCAATCTTTTATTAAGATAAAAAATAAATAAATATTAGATCAATTCAAAATGGATAAGAAATATTTTTAACTTTATCTCTCGCTATGAATGCATGGTTATTGGGATGTGATTTAAAAATAATACATAGTGAATTTGTCCACATTATAAATATAAAATGTCTCTTAAATATTCACTTATGATTTGAAGAAACAAAAGTAATATTTTCTATAAATTTTAATAGTTTCTAGTATCTCATTTTACAAAAATTGAGAAAATGTAGAGTTAAACAGTACTTTTTCACTGAAAGAGCAAAATGAACATCTAAAATGATGAGATCGAGAATCGATCACTTCTAAATGACTTTCCAAATAAAAACCAATATATATATATATATATATATATATATATATATATATATATATATATATATATATGTTTTTAAGATAAAAAAAATAAATTATTAACTCGAGGATTAAGACCTCAATTTAGAAATTTCTATCCCAACTCAGTTTGTCACCATGTGGGAGAGAGAGATAGATGACTGGATGGAAATGGTAGTATACTATATATATATATGAGATATCTACAACACCATGCAACCCACAACACAACACTACACACAGTTTGCTTCACATGCTGCAGAAAAATAGACGGTTTGTGTGTGTTACGTCATTTTTGTGGCGTTTGCATGGCATCGTTTTCATTTGAAAATTTCAGACCTTGCTCTCATTATAAAACTACTCTCTTCTTCAAACACTTTTATCCTTCCCCAAGTGTGTTGAGTACTTGGATTCATATTTATTTCTTATGGATTCCATAGAAATCCTTCAACCATCATCACCACCTGACATAGAGGCCGGTGACGGAGACGATGCTGGCGACCACTCCACTTGACTTGATTGTGACTCCTCATAGCACAGATGGCACTCTCAGTGGCAACAAAAAACACTGGGGCCCGTTGGCCCGAACGTTGTCCATAGCCCGCTATTTTAAAAGTGTACACTGTGGTCAATCTCACTACTTTTTATTATTGATTTAATCCTTATTTCTTATTTTGCATTAAATATGTTAAAAGCTCCGCCGTAACACCCACCACGAAGCGCATGGCTGTTGTGAAAATCTTGATCTGGGCTGCCATGGCGCTCTCCTTCATCTCTTTTCCTACTTGGCTCTTCCCTTTTGCTCTCCATTTGATGGGGATGAACTCAATACATTTGAGATGGATGTGGACTGTGTATTAATCTAGCTATATATTATCTGTTTGTTTTGTTTTTGGGCTAAAGAATCGAGCTATATATTATTATCTGTTGTTAAAGTAAATGTTTTTGCTGGTTTTGATGGATGATATATATGATCATGATTTCTACTTATAGTACCGCAGGGGAGTAATATTGTTAAATATTGTGTGAAATAATTTCGTGAAATTTATATGTATCAATAAGTTTCACTTATCTTTTTATGGATATATTATCATTATTATAAATACGTGTTTACTGTATATCTATATAATGGAGCAAATCAGCGCTTGTTCTACGACTATTGAATTATATATTGATAGGAGATTCGAAATTCATAATATCGAATTTTGGTTTAGAAGATATATATATATATATATATATATATATTTTTATTTTTACTGGTAAATTAAGTGGTGGTAACATCTTAGAAATTTGATCATCAGCTCATTTGATAACTGCAGATCGTATTTGTAAGTTGGTATACGATAACTAATGGCGTGATCACTACTATCGCATGTAAGAGGATTTGAACTGAGGGCTCATAAAATCCTCACATCGAGTTAAGAATAAATTTACATAAATACCTATAAAAGGTTTCCATATATTTTAAAAATAAAAATTACATGAGAGACATTTTTCATCAATTCTTTTTATTTGTATTTGCTCATATCACATGCTAACTTGATTCACATTTTAATAATAATTAACTTTGTTTAATCATTTTAATAAAACATACAGCACATTCAAAACGTCAAATAGAATAATAACCAAACAAATACACGAGAACTCAAGTGAGCCCCCGCTCAGTGGTGGTCACTCTTCTATTATTACATCACTGTTTGCGTCACACAAAAGCTTCAAAAAGGGGCTTGAGATGATATAAAATAATTAAAATCAAGGAATTGAGTAACTATAAAATTTGAATGATATGATAAAGCACTCGATGTTTGGATAGTTTGGAAGGGAATAAGATCAATTGGAATTACAATTAATTCATATAAACTAGTTTTTGTTTAATGATATTATTATCCAAGTATTGTTTCCAATTTGAAATGCACAACAAATGCTTAATGCCGAGGAGCAATATAATGTGCATAACATAGCTGTTATAAATTCAACTCTTTTAAAATCTTAATAGAGCTCGTTTTAATATTTTTGATGAATACTTTATTTTGTGTTTAGCTGTGTGTCGTATGCTCCAGATGGTTTAATGATTCGTCGTTCAGCTTTGTCGAAATATCAGGTTTCTTCTGGCCGAGATTTTGGTTTGTTTCAAAGTCTGCTACTAAAGTCGACTGTAGTTTCGCGGACTAGATCGACTCGGTGGGTTAACATTGTCGTTAGTACGTGGTATTGCGCTTGATGTACCTATACGTCGTCATTGTAGTGATGTTAATCACAGGAAGTGATTAAGTATATATCGATAAATTATATAAAAAGTAAATCAAAATTTTAAAAATTTTTATTCAAATGGGTTTTAAATTAGGATTACTAATAATTAATTTTTATAAATACATGCCAAACCAAACGATTTACATACCAGCTCTTATATTAGAAGAGTTTCTCTCCAAAATTAAGAAAGCTATGTCATCAGGTTAGTGTGCTTGTGTATATATAATAACATTATGTTTCACTTAAAACTTTTAATAATAGATTACAAATTTAATTTTACAATCAATAGCTTAACAACACTGGCATCTAATCAATTGTAAAGTTAGCAAAATAACAAAGCAGAAACAACCAAGAATTTCTCTTTTCTTTAAGGTATTATATATTACTATATTTTACATAATATTAAATAAAAGGTCACAATAAAATAAATTACAACAAAATGAAAGAGTTGGAGATAACCTTTGATTTGCTAACTTCGTATTGAAATACTACTGAGACCTTTTCTTTCGATTATTGAGCAGTACACAACGTGGGAGTATAAAATATACTTCAAAGGGAAGAAGGTGAAAGTTAAAGATTTTTGTTTCAAGAATCCAAGAATATTATTATCCAAATTGCACTCCGATTTGTATGCTACAAGAACGGGGTCTGTTATTGTTTTATCTTTTGGGCCGGATCCAACTCCTCTTAATCATCGGCCATTCAAAGTCTGTAATTATAATTAGGCGCAAAAACTATTCTTATCATGTGCCGGAACGTACGAGGCCTATATATATAAATATATAAATATATATATATATTTAGAAATTTTCACTATCTTACACAGTTAATAGCGCTTTGGTCCGGATGCCGCCTACAGTGTCACAAAGCCGGTGAACCTAACTGCATTATAATGAACTATATGCCATTCAAACAACACTCTTTTCGATTGTTGATATGAAGTTCATCTAAAAGCAGATTATCCTCCACAATAATAAAATATTAAAAACTCTTTTTCAGATTAAACTTGTGTATGTATTTCTAATTTAAAAATAAAGAGAGATCAATGAACTATATTGTGACAAAATATAGTAATTGCAAATCTCAAAATCCAACCTATAGAATGATAATAAAATTGAATTGTCAACAAGGAGAAAAAGTTAACTCATTTGCCTTTCTTTTTTTTGTACATCCACACATACATAATTAATGTTAAATCTATGTGAGGTAACGTCTATTCTCAAAACTTCTCTGTATGGTGATGTTGATGATGTCACAAGAAGAATTCCAATAAAATTCTATATCTATCAATATATCATGTCCTCACTAAACAATCCTTTCTGGACAGTTTGGTTTGCTTTTTGACTTGCTTACTCAAAGCGTTGGCGGGCGCTCTAGCTGCGTTTTTGAGCCACCTTGAGTGGGTATTACACATAAATGATATGGTCCCATTATTCGATCTGGTTTGCACAAACACCGGTTAAGTAGCGACCTTGTCTAATCCACTGAGTTTTTGTTCTCATAGTAATGATTGTGTCACTGTGAACTCCTTCATGTTGTAGAAGCTCTGACGCAATACTACTCCCATAGTTTTTATACATTTTCTCTTAACTTGAGGGATCTACCTAATAAGATTTATAATAGTTTTCCAAAATATGTTTTATAATTAAGTCAGGAATTGACATATAGTGCGATTTTTGATTACTTGGCTTCTATTTAAAACATTGAAATTGATATGTCTGTATGGATGCTAGCAATACGTAAT
>NC_052476.1:709787-752006 GCF_009730915.1 Dioscorea cayenensis subsp. rotundata
AAAATTTGTGTCTTCAATCCTTTTCCTATTCAAACAATGCAGAATCCATAGTTGAGTTTAACAAATAGGCAACAAGTGATGGGAATTAAGCAACAATCTCAATAGATTGTAAACAAATAAACAATCCCCAAGCTTGCTAGATGAAGGAGAGCAACCTAATAAGACCAAAATTCAGAATCACACAAGACACCAAATTTTACGTGGAAAAACCCTTAAATCAAGGGTGAAAAAACCACGGGTCAATCTTGACCAATCCAAGCTCCACTATGATCAAATTCGGTAGTCAAGAGAGTCTCAAGAATGAGCATAAATATACAACTTGACCAAAAACAATAGCTAAAACAAGTCTATATTGGAAACAAAAACAATATTCGTAGCTTTTGTTCTGACCCCTCATATCTTGAGCTAGGAGAAGCCAAATCACAAACCGTCTGGTGGAAATCAAGCTCCTGCAAGTCCCGAACGTGCCCACCAAATTTCAGCTCAATCGGACATCGCTTTGACCCTCCAAACACCAGACTTGAATTCTGTGCTCCCGTCAAATCCGAACCCCCGCGAAAAATCATGCGTTTTTATCTCTTTGCGGCGGCTATCTCCCCCAGATTTTTCACTCTCTTAACCCTAATATGATGGAAAACACTTAATAAAGTGAACCCTAATGGGCTTGGACCATTTGGCTTTTCTCCACATAGGACGGGAGCCCAATACCCAACAACAAGCGCCCCCCATTTAATTTAAGGGTAGTTAGAGATGTACACGTGGGAGCGGCGCTCACTGAACCGTGCACTCACCTTGCGCGAAACGGGATTCGAACCCGGGTCTCCTCGAAACGAAAGCCCTATATAAAAAACCCGATGCCAATTGACCTAGCGGCCGTTGGCTTCTCTTCTTCCCTGATCCTTTTTCTTTGTCATCCATCTTACATGGTTGAACCAAGAGAAGGCATTTCTAGTATTATTTCATAACATTGAAGTTAAAGCATTGACTCTACCTACTATTTCCAACTTTATTCTAGAAGAGTAACAACAGCCGTCAACCATTGGATAGCCCAATGGTATGACATCAAAGTGTAAGGGGGAGGTCATGGGTTTAAATCTCTCCCCCAATAGTACTGTTCCCCGTACTGTTCATACACTATTCACCCGGGATTCCTATACTATTCTCATAATGTACATATACTGTACATCCGGGTTCCAATACTATTTAGTACTGTTTATATTCATAAAAAAAGGGCGCTTGTCGTAAACATGGCTACTGCTCAGAACCGCCGGTTATTGCCTCGAATCACTGGCCTTGCGTTTCAAGGAAACTTTGAGCGGAACCGAACCGCCCTAGGCAAGGTTCTTGCGGTTCGGGTTTTCGCTTTCCGGTTCTAGCGGTTTTGGTTCAAACTGTTCCGGTTTGATGGTTCATACGGTTCGGTTTTTTTTTTAACTAAATAATTCAATAATTCAAATTAATTAACACAAAAATACAAAAATTAATTTAATACTAATATAAGCCCTTTGCAATCATAGATTTAACTAAGCACTTTGCATTTAATGATAGTAGGTTAAGTTAGTAGGTATACGGTATACCAAGGTTTCAATGTTTTATTTATTTTGTTGTTATTATTTTTAATGTTCATGTATGTTACTTGTTTTTCTTTAGGAATTGTTTTTATTTTTTTTTTCCTTTTTCTTTTTGATTTCTAGTATACTTATATAAGTTTCATAGTTTACAAATTGAAAATCTTGGGAGTTTTATCTATATATTGGAATATATATATATATATATATAAATGATCAACAAAATCAGGCAAATTGATATATACACATATATATTCATGTTTATTTTATTTTATTTTATTTATATATATTTTTAATGATTCAAATGTTTTTTACATGAGAGCATTTTTACTCAAATGATATTTTTCATTTATATAAAATAAATATAATTTAATATGAACTACGTTAATTTTGTAAGTTTCAAAACCGAAGATATATAAAAGTCTAGTCTTTTGTTTTTTTATATTAAATTATAAAAAATAATATGGAAATCTACTAAAAGAATTGAATATTTCTCGTTAATTAAATTTTTTTAATAAATCCATATTTAATTTGTAACTAATAATTTGTGGCATAATCAATTAATTATAACTTATCCTCTCGCATGAAGAATAAAAGTTTCGCATAGACAAGACATATAAAGTTTGGACGTAATGTCACAAATCGACTTAATCGGCTAATCAAGTATTTAGAATCAGACCTAATCAATAATCAATTTGGTTAATATCTTTAATTAATTATTTAAAAATATCTTTAAACATGCAATTACTTAATTAATTACTAATTAATGATATTAACAAAATAAAAACCTAATCATAAATGACGTTATTTATATAGTATGACATTATTCATATATGAACTTTTATTTTGAACCTTTGGTTGAACCGTATGTGGAACTACCGGTTGAACCGCATATGGAATCGCCGGTTGAACCTCCGGTTCCACGGTTTTAAATTTTTGAAACCGGAACCAACCTTATATGAAGGTTCCGGTTCCGGGTTTTAAGACGGTTACTGGTTTTTCCGGGTTCGGGTTCCGGTTTTTACGGTTCGGTTCCGGTTCGGTTCCACTGATTTCGGTTCAAAATGGCCACGTCTAGCTTTGTCGTCTATTATTCACCAAAAAAAAAAAAAAGAGTAACAACAGCAAAGCAGCGGACTCGTTTTGAGTTTTAGTGATTCTTTGCTTATATTATTCTTGTTTGACCTTTGCTTTGAGTATATGTTCTAATATTAATTTGTTAAAAGTGATTAAATAAAGTTTATTGTTACCAATTAAATGTTGAGCAAGTTAGCTGAGGGCGGTTCTTCTTGTCATTGACGGAGTGTACACCCATGCAAATACCTAAATATAAGAATTATTACAAAATATCAAAGTGAAACTCATTGATTTATGAAATGATTTTACACAATAACATATCTCCCTCATTGCAACATAACATACTAAAATTCACACATCCGTTATGTACCCATTCTGCTCTCCATATCCATATCTTAGATGTATTACCGGTCAAATGGAGAATAGAAGGGAAGAGCCAAGGAGGAAGGAGATGAAGGAGAGCACCATGGCAGCCAAAATCAAAGTTTTCACAACGGCCATGCGCTGAGCTGTGGGTCTTACCGCAGAGCTTAACAAAGTAAACGCAAAATAAGATATAAGGACCATATCAATAATGAAAGCAGTGAGATTGGTCACAATATACAGTTTAAAAAGTGGGCCTTGGGCTGTGTTGGGCTCAACGGGCCCCAGTGTTTTTGTTGCCACCGAGAGTGTCACCTGTGCTATGAGTGTCACGACCGTGTCCAGTGGAGTCGTCGCTACTTGCATGGCACCGGAATGATCGTCGGTAATCGGTTGTGCCTCGATGTCATGAGGTGGTGATCGGGGAAGGATTTCTTTGGATTCCATCTGATTGGTTTTGGAGGAAGTTAAGGAAAAGCCTGAAGTTTTCCATTATATAAATGATATATCATGTAAATGCGACAAAAAATTGGAATTATTATTCTTAAAAAAAAAAAAATCCCAAACAAATACAACAGCCCTGTTAACCAACTAGAGCTTGAAGATCTGAATACAAAGCCCAACTGGCAGCTAAATGAAACCAAAGTCACAGAGCAAAACTCAAAAACAGTCCATATATTTATATATATATAGATGAGTATTGGACAAAAGTATAAGCTAGAGTAGGGCTGGCGGCTGGGTTTGATCAAATATGGTTACCAATTTACCATTTATCGGGCCGACCCGGGCCATGGACATCTCCGGTTCCAATTATTCTTCCAACCAGTTTAAGAGTTCCATTTACAACGTCTATAACAAAAAAATAATTATTATTAAAATATATATATATATATATATATATATATAATTTTTTTTTTAAAAAAAGAGCAAGCTAAATGTATAAAACAATCATCTAGATCAGGAAAGACAAAATATGCATTCCTGAATAGTTGGAAAAACTCCTTCATAGAATCAATATATACCTTTCACTTGTTGAAGATCAAGATTGTGATAAAGAACTTTTGAACTCATATCGGACCTCAAAGTTCAAAAACATCGGAAGACAAAACACTAATTGAATCTTAACGAGAAGTAATGGAATCCTCGGAAAATCAATTTAAATAAAAGATCAAAGAATTGATATGAAATACATCTCTACAAGCAAATCTGAATCAATTTAAATATAAGATACAAAATAAGATAAAAGAGAAGATCTGAATCAATTTAAATAAAAAATACAATATAAGATAAAAGAGAAGAAGAAGAAGAAAGAAAGAAAGAAAGAAACGCAATAAAAAGAATACAAAACCTGAAATTTTGGTGAGATCAGATTTGGAGGAGCGATGATTAGAGTAGGTAAGAAGAAGAAAAACAGAGTTATGAGGGGTTGAGAACCGGTGAAGGGAAATTATATATATATTAGAGAGGGAGATGGCGATGAGGAGAACAAGGAAGAAGTTGTATATATAGAGATAGGGAATTGGGAGGTCACGTGACCTTAAGGAGGCTGAAGGACAGCGTTGGGAGAGGTCACGTGACCTTGAGGAGACTGAAGCCGTAGAGGTGTGGAGGGAGGTCACGTGACCTTGGGGAGGCTGAATCCCAGTGTTGATAGAAGTCACGTGACTTTGGGGAGGCTGAATCCCGGTGTTGAGAGAGGTCACGTGACCTTGAGGAGTAACCCATTTCAGCCTCCTCAACTATAAGAAGGCTTCAAGGTCACGTGATCTTGAGTTTGCTCCTCGAAGTCACGTGACTTCGAGGAGCTTGGAGGAGCAAAACTTTGAGAAGCAAAGGCACGTGACTTTGCTCAAAGTCACGTGACTTTAGAGAGCAAAAACTCGTAGTGGAGGCTTGAAGTCCTCAAAGGCACTTTCTCCGCCCCTTAGGGGGTGTTTGGTTCATGGAGGTGGGAGATAAGTGGAAAGTGCAGAGTCTCACTCTCCAAAAAAATCTCACTCCGGATGGAAGTGTCGACTTTTTTTGGTGTTTGGTTAAATATTGAGTGAGATACGTTTTGGTCACTTCCATTTGTTTGGTTCATGAGTGATGATTATGAAGTCTCAACTTCAACACTTCCAGTGTGTTTGGTTGATATGGAAGTGTGTATATAATTACCACTTTCAAGTGATGGTGAGATTACCACCTATAACATGTAGTTACATAATTGTAATTATTATGGAAACATAATTTTATCTTTTAAATACTCATACATATTAAAAGCATTATTTATATCATTTTTATACAATTTGATATTTATTTATATTAAAAACATTGCATTAATTATGGATAAATAATTTTATTTCGTTAAATATTTATATATATTATACATGAAATTATTGGTTAACAAATTAATTAACCACCACAACTTGGTTAATAAATTAATTAACAACAAATATACATAAATAATATTTGTAATCCTTTTATTTATAATTAATGGGAGAGAAAGGGAGCATGTGCAAACAATTTGTTCATCTCCACATTAGCAACAACATACATATAACATTAGAAAATATGAATAATTTAACACAAAGAAACAACATGCATACAAGTCTTCAACATTAGAAAATACGAATAGGGTAACACAAATAGTCTAACACAAAGAAACAACATCCATAAAAAAAAGTCTACAACATTAGGAACAACATCCAACAATCCATGACAAAGAAAATACAAATAGTCTAACACAAAATATATGGTCCTCTCCACATAATATCAAGCCATGTGGGAACTCACAAACCTCTCAATCCAAGCTTTTCTCATGTCCAATGTTTTTTCTATGAACTTCCTACCTTGTCTTTCATTATCATCAAGGTATTCAAACACAACGTCTAATATATTAGAGTCAAATCCATCGACTTCATGCACCCGCTTGTAGATCAATGTTGTCATGGGTGAAGGGTTTTCAATTGCTCCAACCATCCTATTAACTGCACTTATCAAGTCTGTCATAGAATTTCCATCAACTTGTACATTACCATTACCTCTTCTTGGTGGCCGTTGAGGTCTAACAGCAGTAGTAGCCGGGCTACCGTTACCATTATCTTCATTGTTTGTAGGTATATCATTTGTGTGATCTTCTAACTCTAAATCTTCTTCCTCATGTAAACCCTCCTCGATATTCCCAAACATAGAGGTCGCATATGTTCCAGTAGCGCTATCGTCTCCACAAATGATGCATAATCCATCATAGTTCTTCAATGGCCTATTAATATAAGGTATTGCCGCTGGATGTGCCTGCATTATTTAAATTCAGTAAGTGTAGTTCATTATCAATGTAGTTCATTATATACATATATTATTTAATGGGCATAATTTAATTTTAATTAACTTACTTCCGTGTATGCTTGGTATACTTCAGGTGGTAGAGTAATTATCTTTTCTGCATCATTCCATCCGGGCGCCACTCGACTCCTTTGCTTTCTTAATCTCGAATATCTTGTCTTCGAGTGTTTTGTAGTGGTTTTCAACATTTTCAGCAGTGAAATCAGTCTTAAACTTGGCATTAACAGCATTGGCAGCATAGACAAATGCTGGCTTCTTGAATGTCTTGTCACATTTCAACCCCTTGTTAACCTGTTCCACAAGTACAGGGATTAGGAAGTCATCATACTCGGCTTTCCAGCGTTTATTTGGAGTGCCACGCCGCGCACGTGCTCCTGATGAGGAACCAATCCCAGCCATACCATCATCCATCTCTTTGTAAACCAATAATCTTTGCCACTCCTTAAAATGCGATCCATGTGCCGCTTTCTAGTCAAGTCTCTAAACATAGAGGGTTCCACAAGTCTACGTGTAGTACGTATCCGTAATTGTTTGTTGATAATCCAAACAACAACTACCATCATCGTGAATGTGGCGGCGTACACTCTTGCTTTTGGGTTTGAGATCCAACCATCCATCTATATTAAAAGCAATTATTTGAAAAAAAAAACTCAATTCAATGATTTAAAAGTTATCTAACTTCAAAGCATTAAAAGTTAGGGAAAAAAAACTTGCCATTAATTGCATGAATTTTAATACAAGCATAAACAGATACAGATGAAAACAATTTAACAGAAAGCTAAGGATGATATATAGTCGATTAATTCATGGACCTTGGTTATTAATAGATGTCATTTTCTGGGTAATAAATGCAAAGCATGTCATTTTTTTTGGATAATAAATGCACATTCTTATACTATATTTCTTCATTTTTTTTCTTCTTTTCCATTTATTGGGTAATAAATGCAAAGCATGTCATTCTTCTTTTCCATTTATTTGGGCTTTTAAGCAATAGTGATTAAGGGCAGCCACCAACCTGATTATCTAAACAAAAGATAAACAAATATGTATAAGAAAAAGAAAGAAGTTGAAGATATGTATGTGTGTGTATATATTATATGCTTTCCAATTTTGTCAGCTACTGGGATTTGATTCTCGATGAATTGGGACATTCACTTGCACAGCCAGTCATGGAATTAGAACATCAAATTGGAGTACATTAATTAACAAGCTATACATGAATCTTTTCAAGTTTGAGTTTGATCAATATATATATTTATATTTTTATTATGGCTGTCAAAGTTGTACTTTATTTAAATAATTGTGTTTTGAAGTACTTGTTTGGTAACATGTGTTGCAACTAACTTAATGTTTGTTTGGTTTTATGTACTAAAAATAAGTTTTTCCTCCTGATTCATTTTTATATTGACCAATATCTGCTCTATTATAATAAACAAACATTTTATTATAAGTTTAATTAATGACCTTCAGAGGAGTATAAAAGGAACATAGACAAGAGCAAAGAGATAAGGTTATAAAAGTGAAGGCATGCATGTGAATAGATTAGCAAGTGGACGAATGGAAGTATCTGAAAGACCCATCATTCATCTCACTCTAAATGAAAACTTTTATTAACAGATATATATATATATATATACCCATGAATTGAGTTGCAGTTGCATTCTTGCAGAGAAGAAAGGTTTTGATTTTGAAGGATGTGTTTGCAGTTATCTCATCTATGCATTTGTATGCTAATGATTGAAGACTGTTTCTTACTAGTTTGCAGCATCATATAAACTGGAAAGAACGCATAAAAAAAAAACAAAGCAAACCAGGAATACAAAAAAACATAAAAAAAAAAAAAAATGAATTTTCAAAACAAGAAGAATCACACATCATTATCAAAGTAACAACCAATTAGGCCAAAGATATATTATCAACATCACTGATAATAACAGATGCCTCCAAAACCTCATCTCATGCAACCTTCTCACATATAAAACACCCAACTCACACTCAATCAGCACCATTTTCCCCAAAAATCAAAACAAAACAGGAACCCTAAATTTCAGAAAAAAAACAAGACATTGGAGATAGATGGGAAGGACAAAGAGAAATCCAGTTTGGCTACATACCTCAAAAATTTGGTGACACGGAGATGGATGACGAAGATTCGGCGATCCGGTGAGATGGAGGCTGTCGATGTTCCGGCGATCGGAGATTCGGTGATGCGATGAGATATGGAGAGATGGATGATGATGCGTTGAAGATTTGCCGAGACAGAGATCGAAGATCCGTTGAGACGGACTGGATCTGATGAAGTGGACCAGATCCAGTGAGATTTTTTTTTTTGTTCAAATGATGGGGAAGGAGAAAGGAGGCGGAGGATGATATAAAAAAAAATGAAATGGAACTAATGGAAGTCAGGTTTCTAATTTTTGGGGGAAGTGTCACTTTTGGGGATTTTTCAAGGAAGTCAAAAGTAGGAAGTATGGGAGTTTTAAAAGTGGGACTTCCACCTTTTGCTTTGACTTCCGGAAACCAAACAGACAGAACTCATGGAAGTGAGCCCAGTTCCATCAGTTCCAGGCTCACTTCCATGAACCAAACACCCCCTTAGGTGGGTCCACCGTCCATCAATTCAATTTTGTTAGATTAATATATTTTTATAATAGTTTCTCAAAATATAGAGGTATATTAATTTATATTATGATATATTAATAGTATATTAATAATATTTGTATGTATTTCTTCTTACAGGGTATCTCACTGTTAAGAGAGATGTATAAAGCTATGCAGGATTGCTAGAGTTTCTAAGGTGAATAAGAACAATATGCAAGAATTATTTTTTACCAAAACAAAATCTTTTGGATTAGACAAGGCCATACTTAATCGGTATTTAAAAATTAGCTAGAGCGAATAATGGATTTTAATATTAATGGGCAATACTCACTCAAGGGGACTCAAAAGACAGTTGAAGTGCCTTACTAATGCTTGAGTAAGAAGCCGAAAACAAGATCAGATATGAAAGATGTCCTCAAAGCATTAGAGCCACTCTTAAAGCTCGCCAATGTCCATGCTGAACCATTTGTATACACGGCAGCACCGAAGATTATTTGTAAGGATGATGATAGTAATGAAGAAAGATTGAGCAAAAAGAGTATTATAGACACATGGACAAGTTGAAACTACCAAAAATTCAGCTCATTTTATTAGTGGAATTTTCTGAGACATCATCAACATCATCATAAGAGAAGTTTGGAGAATAGATGTTGATCACATATATTCAACATTAATTATGTATGTGTATATATGTACAAAACACAGAAGGCAAATGAGTTAATTTTTTCTCAATGTTGATCATTCAATTGAATGATCAATGGAAGCTAGATTTTGTGATTTGTAATTAAATTTTGTTACAATGTAATTCATTGGTCTCTTATTTTTTTAAATTGTTAAACAAGTTTAATCTGAAAAGAGTTTTTAATATTTCATTGTTGGAGATAATCAAGATTGTATTATGAGTCAAGATGAACTTTATATCAACAATCAGAAGAGTTGTTTGAATGGCATATAGTTCATTAATGCGTTAGGTTTAATGGGGTTTGTGATACTGTGGGTTGCATCCGGACCAAAGGCTATTAATTGTGTAAGAAAAATCGTGAATATTTCAAATACATATACAAGCCTTTGTGATGGCTCCGGCACATGATAAAAAGGGTTTTGGGCTTTAAGTATTATTACAGGCTATGGAGGGTTAGATCCAGCCCAAAGATAAAACAGAACCGTTCTTTGTACATTTCAAATTGTAGTAAATTTGGATAATAATATTTTTTTTAAAAAAAAATATTTCTTCAATTTTCTCCTTCTCCCTTTATTTATTTATTTTTTTTAATTCTACTTGTACTGCTTAATAATCAAAGAAAAGGTTATTCCCAAGTAGTATTTCATTAAAGAACAATCATATCTCTAACTCTTGATATTGTTGTATAAATTTTATTTCGTTGCCACCATTTTATTTGATATGTAAATAATAATAATATAATGCAAAGAGAAGAATTTTGGTTGTTTCTTGCTTGTTATTTTCCTTTTACATTTCAATCAATTAATGTGACAATGCGTGCTAAATTAATTAAATAAATTTAATTATTATAAAAGTTTTAAGTGAAACATAGTGCTATCATATATATACAAATAAGAACACCTATAAAATATGTTTTTTAATTTTGAAGAAAAATTTTATTTTCGTATTTATACTATTTTTTTTGTTTTTTTAATAAAGTTATGATTTATCCATTTTATTAAAAAAAACTCTTTTATTATACGTGGTGCGTAAATTGTTTACATGTATTTTCAAAAATTAATTATTAATAACTCTAATTTAAAAATCCAATTGAATTCTTTAACAAAATTTTAAATTAATTTATTTTTATAAAATTTGTTGAAAATATACGCGAGTCATCCTAAGCACAGACACAGACACACACATATATATATATATATATATATATATATATATATATATATATGTATGTATATATCGAATCTTTGATATTAGAATTCACGGCCTAAACACAATAAGTCTTTATAAAAATATTAAAACGAGCTCCATTGATTCTATAGATTTGACTTTATAATATTGTTATATATATATATATATATATATAATATTACATTGCTCCTTATATTACGCCCATTTGCAATGCATTTCAAATTGGAGCAATACTTGGATAATAATATCATTAAACAAAAAATTGTTTATACAAAAATGAATTAATTGCATTTCCAATCTTATTCCCTTCCAAACTATCCAAGCTTCAAAGTTGACTCATTCCTTGATTCGTTTTGGTTTTTTATCATCTCAATTCTCAAGTCCTTCCTTTTTGATGTTTTTGTGTGACGCAAAATAATAAAAGAGTGACCATTGCCAAGCGAGGGGCTCACTTGGTGTTCTTGTGTTTCTTGCTTATTATTCGTATTTGACATTTTCTTTGAATGTGCTTATCTTTATTAAATTGATTAAACAAAGTTAACTACTATTAAAAGGGTAAACTATTAAAATAGTCTCTAAATTATGGGGTTGTTCCTATTTTGGTCATTGAAGTTTAAAAAATTTCAATTGCATCCCTAAACTATTAATTTCCTTCTAATAAAGTCCTTTTGGAGAACGGTGTTAACGACAAGCTGACGTGGCTCGCCACGTCATTGGCATCTTTCCACGTCAGCTTGCCTGCTAATTCCACAAGGCTTCATTAAACTACCCAAATAGTCCCTAAACTATGGGGTTGTTTCTATTTTGGTCACCTTTTCTTTTACCCTTTCCTTTATTAAATTTCATTCCAAAAGTTTACATTTTCTTTTACCTATATAGTGAATTGTTTTACTTTTCCTTTCATTCATCCACAAAGAATGGACTTGATAAGCATGGCGCCGGGCAAAAGACCGAGCAATCACGGCGCCAAAAGATTAAGCAATCATTGGAGTGGTGTCATGGAGGAGAATAATATTGAGGTAGGTGCCCTTTCTCGAAGCACATCCTCTTCTCTTTCCTTACTTTAGAATGACCTTGGTGTAAGATTTCGGTTTTAGTTTCTGTTAAGTTGTTTTGAAAACTTGAAGAACAAGGTGATTTCGATGTTGATTTTTGTCTAATGAGGCAAATTTAGAGACAGTTTCTATTATGGAAAGAAATTTCTATGATAGATATCTAGTTGTCTATATTTTCTCTCTTCTCAATATTACTGGGGATATGGTAATTGCTTGGTGGATGGCATTAAATGAGTGCCATAGAATTCCAGATGGATTAATGCAATATTTGTAACTCTCTTCATCAAACAAAAATTATTTTAA
Organism: Dioscorea cayenensis subsp. rotundata; assembly: GCF_009730915.1. Taxonomy (NCBI): domain Eukaryota; kingdom Viridiplantae; phylum Streptophyta; class Magnoliopsida; order Dioscoreales; family Dioscoreaceae; genus Dioscorea; species Dioscorea cayenensis. The sequence goes on from NC_052476.1 coordinate 721,949, forward strand.
GATATGTTAAGCTTATATGTATTTAAGATGCTATTATTAGAAAGATTTTATACTTATCAAAACAGTTTTAGAATTAGTAACTTCATCGGTCAACTAGTGCAATTCATTTTAATTTCATTTTAAGCAACATTAAAACATTGGAAGTTTTTTAGTTCATCCATTAGTCTATCAAATTCTTTCTCGAATAATTTTGATTTTAATCCTCAAAGTGGCACTCAACTTTATCTATAGCAAATAAAAAAAATAATGAGGGAACTTAAATTACATACATGATTAAGTAGTTATAACTAATTAAATTTACCAAATTTGTGATAAATCAAAATTGTATAAATACAACATAACCTTACTTTATTCTTATACTGTTGTGCTTTAAACAAAAGCCAAGTAATAATCCATGAACACAAGTACTTTACACATGTGCTTATATTCTTGAATTGCCAAATTGTTATGCTTCTATGTCATTTAACTTGGTTTGACAATTATAAAATTGCTATGAGAATCAAACATCATCAAATCCACTCTTGCATTTTCTAAATAATGTGGTTAAGTTCTTCCTAGTTTTGGTTCCTCTAAAATGAATTGGAGACAAATCACATAGTAAAGTACCAAGGAGGAAATATTTGTATCATCAGTTGTAATTTTCTTTCAGTAAATAATAGTGGCATGTGATTAAAAAAAAAAATTTGCAGGTTGATGCTAACTGTCCAGAGGAAGTAATCTCTGCTTGCTTAGCATTTGAAAGTAGACTGTATGATTTTGAAGGATTCATTTAAGTGCAAGTTAAGAGGTAGGCCTGCCACTGCATGAAAATCAAGTCTTATGGGACAATAATAGGATATTCCCAAGCTGTGTAATTAATTTATAGGGTTATTCTCAAGCTTTAAGCCAAGAGAGATCTGAAATGATGCATCATGTTGCAATTCAAGAGGTAATTGTTAGTTCCACCGGTGTGGTTTGTGGGTTTTAGGGAATACTCAAGCACTCATAGATCTCACACAAACCATCAAAGAAAGTTCACACAAACAAAACAAGAAGGAGACACACAAGATTGGTAACCCAGTTCGGCGTCCACTCGCCTACGTCTGGGGGGCCAAGCCCGGAGATAAACAATCCACTAAAATAAGTAAAAATACATGAGTACAAACACTCACACTCTCAAACAATGAAGATCACTATCCTCTCTAGATTGTTTAGTGCTCGCCCACTTTCCTACAAGAGTCACACTTACAATCTACGGGCAAGATAGCTTATATAGACGTCTCAACGTCCCAAATATAGCACATACCTCTTTTTAGAATCTCCATGGCTACTAATTTAAAACCTTCCGAATTAGTCACATTTGAACTCCCCGTTGTAACAAAAGTTGCAACATGGCCCCCGATCACGACTTGATTGAGTTCTGGTTACGTTGCGGATGACCTTAAGACCTATCAACCTCTCCGGTCATGCTTAGTCCGAGTCGATGCAGCCAAATCTCCCGATCCCGATTGCCGACAACTAGCTTACCTCCTCAGTTCTTCATAACGCAGTCCCCTCGCAAGGGGCGCACATCCTTGTGCGTCTTCATGAAGCTTGCCAAACTTAGTCTTCAATCTATCTAAATTTGGTCTTCAAAGATTCTCCAAACTTAATCTTCAATTCACCCAAGTTTGGTCCTCAAATCTTGCCCTTAATAGACTTCAATCAATCTTCATCAAGGATTCTTCAAATCTTCAATTAGTCTTCATTCCATATTTAGTCTTCAATCACATCTCCTAAATATGATCTTGAACAACTCTACCAAGATCTTCAAGATGTCTTGCCTTGCAAGCCAAGACTCATTGCCATGCCACCATACTCTCCATGTCATCAATTTTGCCATGTCACATAGATTGCCACGTCATCTTGACTATGTGTCAAATCATGCCAATAATAGTGCGGTTGCACTAACAGTAATATTAGTTATGTTTCATGGTTCACATTTATCATACACTATTTTTTTTTTTCTCAATCAGTGTCCTTGTCCACCTATACAAGATAGCTCATCTCAGCTAGGGTGGATGCCTGATGCAAATCAACAGGTTAAAAATATTTCAACAACTCATTTCAACCACCAAGACAGAATATTAGGCAAGAGGTAAAAATCTATATTTCTTTCATAGAGTATTATTTTTATCTTGTGTAAAATATTAATTTTGTATTTCAACAAGTCAGAGGCCTAATCTATTTAGGCAAAATATATCCACTCAAGCTCATACAGTGATTGTAAAATGGATACCTGATGTAAAGTTTGGTTTGTTATTAATCATTAACAAGTTTTCCTTTCAATGTTTTTCTGCTTTAATGATTTTTGATTTTTGGGGTTGTATAGGGTACTTCTCAAATTGTGAATACATGACATAGCCATGTCACAGAAGCTGGTAACAACAAAAGTTGCAAGAGAGATAAGTACCTTCAAGATATATGAGAGGGTTATCTCAAGCTGCAAAAGGGGGCTGGGAAAAAGAAAGATGTGTCAATTTGTTGAAAATGCTCAACAACAGACCAATAAAGACTTGTCCAAGGGTGCACATGAGCAAAAAGACTACTACTGGGGAGGTTGCGCACACTGTGTTTTGTTGTTTGCTTGTTTATTTGTTAATCAAACTATATTTACAACGGTTCTGTATTATATGTTGTTGGAAATGCATCACATGATACTATCACTTTTTGTATGAATGGTTGAAGTTATGTTTTGCTAATATAGAAATCCATTTTCAAACAAAAATCTATAAATGCTATCAGCCTATCACTTGTGTCTATCTATTTTTGTGGTTATATGTTTTGCTAATATAGAAATTTTTTAAACTTTAATGACCAAAATATGAACAATCCCATAGTTTGGTGACTATCTGAGTAGTTTAATGAAGCCTTGTGGAATTAGCAGGCAAGCTAATGTGAAAAGATGCCAATGACGTGGCGAGCCACGTCAACTTGCCGTTAACGCCGATAGCCAGAAGGACTTGATTAAAAGAAAATAGATATTTTATGGGTGCAATTGGAATTTTTTAAACTTCAGTGGCCAAAATAGGAACAACCCCATAGTTTAGGGACTTTATATTTAGGTAGTTTACCCTTTTTAAAATGCGAAGTTAGCCGTGTTATGATCAAATACAAATTAGATAATTGATGAAAAATATTTCTTAATAAGTTTTTTTTATTTTTAAATATAAGGAGACCTTTGTAGGTATTTATATAAATTTATTCTTAACTTGTTCTTTTATATTATATATTTTGTCAAACAAATTCTGGATTTAGCATGTATATCAACCACCACCGCAACCAAAAGGTTTCATTGCCCAGGGGCATTGAACCTCATTATATAAAGCATTGATGTGAGGAATTAAGAAACCCGAGTTCAAATTCCTTTGCATGCGAGATGGTGGTAACGAGTCGTTGGTTGTGGATATGAGCTTGCAATCCAAAGCCATTGTTATCAAGTGAAGATGCTGAGCGATCAAATTCTTGGTATGTACACACACTTTTTTTATATATGTTTGTGGTATTTATGAAACTTTGCAACCTAAAAAAGCATAATTTTATTCCTCTCCTAAATTTAATTTCAAGATTGAGAGTTCGAATCGCTCTCAATATAACTTAATGAGTGAGAGTGAGTGGCTTGTCCATTATATGTCAAAGGTCTCCGATCAAGAAGGGCGTGTGTACCAATTCAACACATATTTATAATAATAATCATCATCAATAAAAGATAAACGTGAAACTTATTGATATAGATTTCATGAAACTATTTCACACAATATATAACAATATTATCCCCTTGCAGTATAAGTAGAAATTACATCATCCATCAAAACAAGCAAAACATTAATTTACTTTAATTAACAACAGATAATATAAAGCTAGATTCTTTAGCGAAAAAAAAAAGATAATAGCTAGATTAATATTCAGTCCACGAGTCCACATCCATCACAAATGTATTGGGTTCGTTCCCATCAAATGTGTTGTGAAATGTAGGACTGGATATAGCAGATGCCAGAGAAAAATAAATAAGAATAATCGTCGAAAAAAATAAAAAGACACAAAAGATATTACGTGGAAAAACCCCTAAATAATTAGGGTAAAAAAACCACGAGGCAAGGATAGAAGAAATTCACTAAGTGGGAAAAATTTCGAAGCTACAAACTCTCTCTAATAATAAGGAGAAAACCAAAGTATCCTCTCTTATACTAGGGAGAATAGACTAACTCTCAAACTATTTTCTCACACTTCTCACCCTTCTTCTCTCTCTCTAACTTCCTCACTCTCACTTGTGTGTCTTAACAAATGTCATGGGGGGTTTATATAGCCCTTCACCAAACAAACCAAGGGCTAGGATCATTTTGATCCAAGGGCTCACAATGATGGGGTAGGTGGCACCTACCCCCAAATAATAAAATATTCCCCCACTAACTCTCTTCACCTACCACCAAGTCATGACAAAGAAGGAGAAATGACATCCTTGCCCTTCCATGTTGATGAAGAACATAATTGGCATGGGCCAATCAACAATTGGTATGGGCCAATCAACAATTCTCCCACTTGAAGATTTGATTAAAAAACAATCAGATCTTCACACCATTCTTTCTACCTTGCCATTCAATGTTGCTTACGTCTCTGTCAGACCACAAGAGGATCGACTCCAAATGAATCTGTCAGCGTTGATTGCTTTTGTCATGAAATCTGCTAGGTTATCCTTGGTATGAATCTTTTGCATGTCCACTGTACCTTCTTCTACTTTCTCACGAATGAAGTGGTACTGAACTCTGATATGTTTGGTCTTTGAATGAAATGCTGGATTCCTTGCAAGATGCAATGCACTCTGGTTATCACAATATAGAGTGATGTTCTCTTGTTTGTACCCGAGTTCTTCCAACACCATCTTCAACCACACTGCTTCTTTGCTGGCTTGTGTAGCTGCCAAATACTGCCTACGCTCGTTGATGTAGCCACGACTGACTGCAGTTTTGAAACCCAGCTCACAGCTCCTTCTGCTAGTGTGAACACATATCCAGTAGTGGATTTGCTTTTATCAAAATCACCTGCATAATCAGCATCAACATATCCACTGACAGTAAAGTCTGATCCCCCATAACATAATGCAACATCTGAGGTTCCCTTTATATATCTGAGAATCCTCTTAACAACATTCCAATGCTCGACCGAGATTCACCATATACCGACTTACCACTCCCATCGCATGTGCAATGTCCGGGTCTCGTACAGATCATGGCGAACATTAGGCTTCCCATCGCTGATGCATACGGTGACTCGAGACATCTCCATCCTCTCATCTTCACTCGCTAGGGACACATACTTGAGGGATAATTTGAAATTAACGTGAAGTGGGGTAGAAATTGGCTTCTAGGGTCTTGCATGTTGAGCGTCGCAAGATCTTCTTTAGATAAGTCTTCTGAGAAAGCCAAATCTTCTTGTTATTTCTGTCTCGGTGAATTTTCGCATCCCTAGAATCTTGTTTGCACGGTCCCCAAGTCCTTCATTTCAAACTCCCTAGCCAATTGTGCCTTCAACTCCTTGATACGATCTTTGTTGGGGCCCTGTACCAACATGTCGTCAACATACTACGAACAAGAAGAGCGAAATCTTCTTCTTCAAACCTCTTGACATACGCACAAGGGTCCGTATTGAATCATCTGTAACCAAGGCTCATGATGAAGGAATCAAATCTCTTTGTACTCAACATCTTGGCGCTGCTTTAGACCGATCTAGATTTGTTCAACCTGCAAACCAAGTTCTCTTTACCTTTTTTCTTCAAATCCTTCTGGTTAGAGCATGTAAATTTCTTCTTTAAGATCTCCACGAAGAAATGCAGCTTTTGACATCTAATCGCTCAGTCGCAAGTCTAATGTAGCACACATCGCCGGGACTACTCGGATCGTTGTAAGTCGAACCACGGTGAAAATATTTCGTTAAGTCAATACCTTCCTTCCGAGCATATCCTTTTACCACCGCCTGAAGACGATAACGATCTACTTGATCATCACATATGCGCTTGATCTCAGAGACCCATTTGTCGCCAATGGGCTTTTCGCCCTCGTGGTAGTGACACCCGAGTCCCCATGTCCTATTTTTTTATGAAGAGCTTCAATTTCTTCTTCCATCACTGCCATCCATCGAGATGCATCCGAATTGTTCAGATGCTTCTTGAAGAGTTGATGGTTCTCCATCCTCGCTAGAAGACGATGAAGCAATGTTACCCTCCATAATATAGTCGAATGCCAACTTGGTGCCATTCTTGTACGAGTTGACCGCCGAACTCGGGACTTGATTCACTGGCTCTTGTACCTCATGCTCCCAGTGTAGCTCAGCTTCTTTTTCTACCCTGCGATTGTAGTCTCGTGCTTTCTTTTGAAGTGCTTTTACCATCTACTTGCTCTTGTTCTTTGTCTTCCATGAAGATAACATCCTCGCTGATCATAACCTTGTGGGCAGTGGGATCCCACATGCGATACCCCTTAACACCATCAGCATATCCTAGAAACATACATTTTCTGGATTTTGGATCCAGCTTTGTAGTTTCTCGGGTATCAGTACATTACATACATGGGACTTCCAAATATATGAAGGTTTGAATAATCAATCGGCTTACCCGATCCCACATCTCCATCAGTGTTTTCAACTCAATTGCAGTTGATGGAGCCCGATTCACCACATAACAGGCAGTGCTGACCGTCGCCTGAACTTCTTGCCTAAGCTTGCAGCCCCATCACGGGCTCTTGTTCTTTCCAATGCAGTCCTGTTCATCCGCTCTGCCACTCCATTTTGTTGAGGAGTGTATGTCGTAGTGAAGCGCCTTTTTAATGCCTTCTTGTTTACTGTAATTCATCAAATTCTTTGCAGCTGTATTCTCCTCCATTATCAGTCCTCAAGCACTTGATCTTTTCTCTAGATTCAAGTTCCACCCGCGCTTTGTAGAATTTGAAGATTTGAAACACATCAGCCTTCCTCTTGATAGGGTACACCCAACATCTCCTGGAATAGTCATCAATAAATGATACAAAGTAATTTGCTCCTCCCGAGAGATATCGCGGTGCTTGCCACACATCGAGTGTACCAATTCTAGAATTGCTTTTGCTAGAATTAGATGTGTCGAACTTCGATCGACTGCTTGCTTCACTAATACAATGCTCACAAAAAGGGTAATGTTACCTTTGTGAGACCATGAAAGTAGATTCCTTTCTGCAAGAATCTTCATTCCTTGCTCGACATGTGTCCAAGTTTTTCTACGTGCCATGTCATTGCTAGCATCTTTCACTTGGATCACTTGTAGCAACCAAGCTTCTCCTTCTTGCAAAGTTTCTCCCATCATCATGTATAGATTAGCGACTATTTTTTTCCCCTTCATACATACAAGCGCTCCTCGAATTACCTTCATGATCTTGTTCTGGACTTCAATTTTGCAAACTAAGATCATCAAGTTGTCCTATAGACAACAAATTCTTCTCGAGGCCCTCCACGTGTCGGGACTTCTTTTATAGTCCGAATCGTGCCATCATACATCTTCGCTTGATGGTGCCAATGCCAACGATCTCCAAGGCTTGATCATTACAGTGTCATACGGATCCCCGGAGATAGGTTCGTAGTGATGGAACCATTGCTCTTGGAGGTCATATGAAAAGTGGCTGTTGAATCAAGAAGCCATACATCAGCAAATCTTTTACTTGATGTAGATACTGCTTCACACACCATGGCTACTCCATCATCTGAAGTGTTTGCAACATTTCCTTGAGGATTGGAATCCTTTTTATTTAGACTCAACAATCCTTTTTCGAGTGACCTTTCTTGCCACGAGCTGGTAACACTTGAAAGTCTTCTTACTCCTTGATTTTGATCTACCATGATTGTAGCTCCCACTCGATCCACGCTACGTTGATCTTCCTCTCGTCACCGCCAAGGCCTCCGCTTGTTGCGAACTCTGCTAACTTGTCTTCCCTTGTTCTTGCGGCGACTCTCTTCCTCCGCATGCAATTCGCAATGTTATCAAATACTAGATCGTCGCGTGAGGCATTGTTTGTTAAGTTGATGACGAGTTGATCATATGAATCCGGTAAACTTTGAGTAGAATTTCCGTGACGCTCACTTGACTCTCATCAGATGTCCCAATGATGTGAGTTGGGGAGAATAGAGTGTTCGCAGTGTTCATGTGCTCGTCATCAAGTAGATTCCGCCCATACGCAAAGTATAGAGTTTCCTCTTAAGGAAAAATCTTGTTGTGGAGTGATTTGGCCTCGTCATAACTTAGTGAGGGTGATCCCGGATGTCCTTTGCTGCCTTCTTCTCCGCTTATGCTTGATAGAACCCCATCGCCAGCGCGATGAAGATTGGGCAACGGCGCTCCCGTCCCATCTCATTCCACTTGTCATCTTTGACCTCACCGGCCTTTCGGTGATGGCCGCCAAACGATTGTCCTTCCTCGAGATCGCCTTTCATTTTCAGCTTTCCACGTTGAGAAATTACTCCCGGCTGAATTTTTTTCAATATCATACTACTGCTATCGCCTTTCTATCACAAACTCGCCTCAAAGGCGATGAACTGGGCTCCTACAGGGTGAATAATAATCTAACTTATTTTTCGCTGATGGAGGATCCACTATTAGTAGCGTACCACTGAGCATACGATAAGTAGATATATATATACACACCCTAAGTCCCGCCTCGATACCACTTTGTTGTGAAACGTAGGATCTGGATATAGCAGATCTGCAGACGAAAATAAATAAGAATAATCTTTGAAAAATAAAAGGACACAAAGATATTACGTGGAAAACCCCTAAATAATTAGGGTAAAAACCACTGCAAAGATAGAAGAAATTCACTAAGTGGGAAAAATTTCGTAGGTTTACAAACTCTCTCAATAATAAGGAGAAACCAAGTATCCTCTCTTATACTTGGGAGAATAGACTAACTCCTCAAACTATTTTCTCACACTTCTCACCCTCTTCTCTCTCTCTAACTTCCCTCACTCTCACTGTGCTGTCTTAACAAATGTCATGGGGGTTTATATAGCCCCTTCACCAAACAAAACCAAGTGCGGATCATTTCGATCCAGGGGCTCATAATGATGGGAGTGAGCACCCTACTCCCCAAATAATAAAAATATTCCCCACTAACTCTCTTCACCTACCACCAAGTCATGACAAAGAAGGAGAAATGACATCCTTGCCCTTCCATGTTGATGAAGAACATAATTGGCATGGGCCAATCAACAATTGGTATGGGCCAATCAACAAAATGGAGTGCAGAAAGGAAGAGCCAAGGAGGAAAGAGATGAAGGAGAGCACCATGCATGGCTGCCCAGATCAAGGCTTTCACAACGGCCATGAGCTCCGCTGTGGGTGTTACGGCAGAGCTTAACATATATAGTTAATGCAAAATAAGAAATAAGGATTAAATCAATAATAAAAGTAGTGAGATTGGCCACACTATACACTTTAAATAGCTGGCCTTGGACAACGTTCGGGCCAACTTGCCCCAGTGTTTTTGTTGCCACGTCCGAGAGTGCCATCTGTGCTATGAGCTAGCGTCACGGCCACTTCCAGTGGAGTGGTCGCTATTTGCACGTATCTGGCACCGGCACTGGGACTGGAATGGTGGCCGGCCTCCGTTGGTGCCTCGATGAGTCGATGTCAAGTACTAGAGTGATGATTGAAGGATTTCACTGGAATCCATCTGATGGATTTGTTTTGGAGAAATTAAATTTTGAAGAGGAGAGTACTAATTATATATAGAGAAAGTCTGCAGATCAAGTTTTTATTTCACTTTTGCTGAAGAATAACGATGCAAATTAAATGCACTGAAGATCCAATGCATGCATACCATTCATTGTTTGGGTCATGATGCAAATGGTGTCATCAACTCTTTTTTATTTTTTTATTTTTTCTCCCTCTTGACTTTGCTTTCAACTCATTCAAGTTTTTTATCTTGTCTAAATTGATCAATTGGATTTGTTTTTTAATTGATCATTCTTTAAGGTAGATTTTGTGATTTATAATTATATTTTACTGAAGTGGAGTTCATTTAATTTGTTGAAATTTATTTAGATTTTGAAATTTGTTGAACAAGTTTAATCTGAAAAGAGCTTTTTTAATTAACTTCATACTACTCAAGATCATCAGGATTGTTGTATTTTGAATTAAGATGAATTTCATATGAACAATATATCAAAAGAATGTTGTTTGAATCCTCTTTGCCTTAAGTACATCCATGGGCCTTCGTGAGATTGTAGGCTTTACCCGGCCCAAAGCATATTAACTTTGTAACAAAAAGTAGATATATATATATATATATATAACATCTATTTAGGCCTTGGCTTGGACACGGCCCATGACAAGGAGGCAAGATAGGCCCGAGAGATATAAAACTATTCTTTGTGAACTTCCAAGTGGTGTGAACTTTGATAATAATATTCTGAAACAAAAATATTTCTACATTAAAAAATATATATATATTTCATTGTGAAGATCCAATGGTATGATACCAAAATTTAAAAAGGAAGATCATGAGTTCAAATCCCTCACCCGTCAGCACTGTTCTTTGTACTGTTTATCCGGAATTTTTATATTATTTTTATACTGTACATATATTATACATCCGGGCTCCAGTATTTTTTATAATCATAGAAAGATGTTTGTTGCCTGTTTTTTCAAAGTGTGCTAACTCTATGCTTTACGTTTCTCCCCTGTTTTTTCCCCTTCTTTTCATTATTATTATTACTATAATTTTTGCAAGCAATGCCATGTAATTGTTTGTATTGCTGCATATAGTTATGTAACTCTCTACAAGCCAGTAGCTTGAGTAGCCATATATAAAAAATTAATAAAGGAAATAATAAACTTCTCACTTTCTCTTCATATTTATGTAATATCATTTTCTCTATTCACATATACTTTTCTGGTCATGTTAGTTCCTTCTAACATTTGGCTTCCACATCACCATTTATTTATTTATCTATAGGATTTCACAAATTTCTATTCAAAAAGATTTTACATTCTCTTTAGTAGCATTTTATGAAAAAGTATTATATTTTTAACCCTACATACTATTCTCATTTTATTTGGTAGTAATGTCTTTATACACTGATCTAAAAATAGAAAAGGACCAAGGTGGGGACTCATTTTGACTTTAGAAGCCTTGTTTTTTTTTATTATATTTTATTTGTTTTTTTTTTCGAATGTTCTAAGGTTAATTACAGTAATTAAATAAAGTTAATTATTGCTAAAAATATCAAACAAGTTAATTAGCTTCAGTGTGACCAATACCAAAAGAAAGAAGTGATAAAACATATCTCATAATAAGTGAAATATATTTTCATGAAATATATATAAACCTTTGGTGGGTATTTATATAAATTTATTGTTATCCTATTCATTTATATTACTTTATTAAAAACTGTGGATAAAGCATTTCTCTTAAACCTTTCTTCTCCCATCAAAAAGGATGTGTATACCAATTCATGTAAACTCCTAAATCTAATACTTAATCAAAAAAATATCAAAGTCCAACTCTTTGATATAATAACAATATTAATTACTGCATCACGTACGGTAATATATAAAACTACATAAGTAAATTTCATATCATTAAGCAAAACATCACCAAAACAGAAACAACATATCTATAATATATAATTAAAAGTACTACATGCGTATCAATATATATAAAAGCAAACAAGCCAAAAATTAAAATTCATAATTAGCTAGTAACAACAGATAGATAATATATAGATAAGATCTAGTGCATGCATATATGTATCCATCGTAGTTGACCGCTGTCAAATGGAGAGCAGAATGGAAGAGCCAAGGATGAAGGTAATGAAGGAGAGCAGTAAAACGGCAAACACTAAGGCTTTGACGACGGCCATACGCTCTGAGGTGGGTACTGACGTCACCTTGGAGCTAAACAAAGTTAATGCAAAATAAGATACAAGGATGAAATCAATAATGAACGTGGTGAGATTAACAATGGTATAGATTTTAAAAAGCGGGCTTCTAACAGTGCTTGGCTCGACAGGCCCCAGCGTTTTTGTTGCCACCGAGAGCGCCACCTGCGCTATGAGAGTCATGGCCGCCTCTGGTGAAAGGGTCGGTATTTGCACAGCACCGGCACCGGTACTGGTACTGGTACTGGAATGATCACCGGCCTGCAATATTGGCACCTCCAAGATGTCATCAGCTGGTGATGGTTGTTGTGCCGAACTCATAGGATTTGTTTTGGACTAAATTTATCTCGGGACTATATATATATAGTTCTCAGATGCAGGGGATAGGGAGGGAGGTGGAGAGGAGAGGAACAAGGAAAAATGTGTATATATAGAAATCGAGTGGGAGACATTAGTACCAGTTTCGTTTAGAATCGGTACTTGTTGATTCTACAGTTGTGTTGATGTGGAGAAGGAAACAAGGTTTTTCCCTGTTAGGGTCCCTATCAGCTGAGGGATGATTAATCCTACAGGGTCCCTATCAGCTGAGGGTTCAGCTGAGGGATGATTAATCCTACAGGGTCCCTATCAGCTGAGGGTTGAACCCTCTCTAGGGTTCAACCCTCAGCTGATAGGGACCCTAACAGGGAAAAACTTTGTTTCCTTCTCCACATCAGCACCACTTCCTCTCATTCTAAGGTGGGTCCAAGAGAGGGGTATGGGCCGATTTTTTGACTTGGTCCAGCCTAAAACTGGCCCGTCCAAACTCACATACCGGTTCAGCCGTAACTGTCCCGCCGCACTGTAAAAGGTTCAATTAGGGTCAGCATTCCAAACCCGTGACCCGGCAGGTTAACTCACCAGATAAATTGGGTCAGTAAACCTGCCAGGTTAACCTATTTACCTCAGCGGGTTGATTTATTTATTTTTAAAATTTTAAAAAAAAATTATTTAAAAATTATTGCTCATGGGATTTGAACCAGTGACCTCATGTTGGAATATTATTATGAAAAAGTATATATATAGTTGTAAAATGTTAACTTTATTTACACACTTCCTTTCAATTATTTGAAAGCATCCATACAGATATCAATTTCAATGTTTTAAATAGTAGCTAAGTAATCAAAATCGCACTATATTAATTTGATTAATTATAAAATATATTTTGGAAACTATTATAAATTTTTTTTTTCTTATTAGGTAGATCCCTGCTAAGAGAAATGTATAAAACTATGGAGTAGTATTGCTAGAGCTTCTAATTAACATGAAGGAGTTCACTAGACAATAATCATTATCTATGAGAACAAAACTTGTGGATTAGACAAGGTCATACTTAACCGGTGTTTGAAAACTAGATCGAATAATGGACCATATCATTTATGTGTAATACTCACTCAAGGTGGCTCAAAACGCAGCTAGAGTGCCTTACCAATGCTTGAGTAAGAAGCCAAAAGCAAAATCAACTGTGAAAGGATTGTTTGTAAGGATAATGATATATTGATAAAGAAAAATGAATTTTATTGGAATTCTTCAGACATCATCAACATCACCATAAGAGAAGTTTGGAGAATAGACGTTACTCACATAGATTTAACATTAATTATGTATGTGTGGATGTACAAAAAAAAGAAAGGCAAATGAGTTAACTTTTTCTCCTTGTTGACAATTCAATTTTATTATCATTCTATAGGTTGGATTTTGAGATTTGCAATTACTATATTTTGTCACAATATAGTTCATTGATCTCTTATTTTTTTAAATTGTTACACAAGTTTAATCTGAAAAGAGTTTTTAATATTTTATTATTGGAGATAATCAAGTTTAGATGAACTTCATATCAACAATCAAAAGAGTGTTGTTTGAATGGCATATAGTTCATTATAATGCCTTAGTTAGGTTCAATGGGCTTTGTGACACTGTAGGCGGCATCCGGACCAAAGGCTATTAACTGTGTAAGAAAAAAAATAGTGAAAATTTCAAATATATATATATATTTATATATTTATATATATAGGCCTTTGTAATGTTCCGGCACATGATAAGAATAGTTTTGGGCTTTAATTATAATTACAGACTTTGAATGGCCGATGATTAAGAGGGTTGGATCCGGCCCAAAGATAAAACAGACCCCGTTCTTTGTGCATTACAAATCGGAGTAAATTTGGATAATAATATTCTTGATTCTTGAACAAAAATTTTTCTTTAACTTTCACCTTCTTCCTTTATTTTTTATATTTTATTTTTTAATTCTACGTTGTGTACTGCTCAATAATCAAAGAAAAGGTTTTTCTCAAGTAGTATTTCATTAAAGAGCAATCATATCTCCAACTCTTCATTTTGTTGTAATTTATTTTATTGTGACCTTTTTATTTAATATGTAAAATATAGTAATATAATACCTAAAGAAAAGAGAAATTTGGTTGTTTCTTGCTTGTTATTTTGCTTTAACTTTACAATTGATTAGTGTGCCAGTGCTTGCTACATTGATTAAATAAATTTAATCATTATTAAAGTTTTAAGTGAAACATAATGCTATTATATATACATAAGAACACCTATGAATATGTTTCTTAATTTTGGAGAGAAACTCTTCTATTATAAGAGTGGTATGTAAATTGTTTACATGTATTTATAAAAATTAATTATTAGTAATCCTAATTTAAAAACCCATTTGAATTTTTTTAAAAATTTTTAAAATTTTGATTTACTTTTATATAATTTATTGAAAAATATACATGAATCACTCGGTGGATTAACATTGTCATTAGCTGACGTGGAGGCTTGCTAATTGGGTTTTTTCGGGCCGCCACGTCAGCTAATGATAATGTTAATCCACCGAGTGACTTATTTGTGAAATGGTTAGTGACTTTAGTAAGCACTTTGAAACAAACCAAAATTCGGTGAGCAAACTGATATTTCGACAAAGTTGAATGATTTATCAAAAAAATTAACCCATCTTTGATATATGAATTCACAGGCTAAATACAAAATAAGTATTCATAAAAATATTAAAACGAGCTCTATTGATTTTAAAGAGTTGAATTTATAATGTTATGTTATGCAATATTATATTGCTCCTTATATTAAGCCCCATTTGCTATGCATTTCAAATTGGAACAATACTTGGATAATAATATCATTAAACAAAAAATGTTTATAAAAAAAAATGAATTAATTGCAATTCCAATTGATTCTTATTCCCTTCCAAACTATCCAAACACGGAGTGGTTTATCTATTTTTTTTTAAAAAAAAACTATCCAAATTTTATAGTTGACTCGTTCCTTGATTTTAATTATTTTATATCATCTCAAGCCCCTTTTTGAAGCTTTTGTGTGACGCAAACAGTGATGTAATAATAGAAGAGTGACCACCACCAAGCGAGGGGCTCACTTGGAGTTCTTGCATTTTTTTTGCTTATTATTCCTATTTGACCTTTTGAATGTGCTTATGTTTATTAAAATGATTAAACAAAGTTAATTATTATTAAAATGTGAATCAAGTTAGCCGTGATATGAGCAAATACAAATAAAAGAATTGATGAAAAATGTCTCTTAATAATTTTTATTTTTAAATTTATGGAAACCTTTTATAGGTATTTATGTAAATTTATTCTTAACTTGATGTGAGGATTTATGAGCATCCCGTTCAAATCCTCTCACAAGCGATAGTAGTAATATGCCATTAGTTACGGATACCAACTTATAGTCCAAATCTCGTGTTATCAAATGAAAAAACTAGATGATCAAATTTCTGGCATAAAAAAACCACCACTTAATTTGCAAAGTAAAATATATATATATATATATATATATATATATATATATTTTCTAAATCCAAAATTGAGAGGTTATGAATTTGAATTCCTATCAATATAACTCAATAAGTGAGAGTGCGTGATTTGCCCATTATATATATATAATAAAGGCACGTATTTATAATAATGATAATTATCCATAAAAAGATAAAAGTGAAACTTATTGATATATATAAATTTCACGAAATTATTTCACACAATATTTAACAATATTACTCCCCTGCGGTACTATAAGTAGAAATCATGATCATATATATCATCCATCAAAACCAGCAAAACATTTACTTTAACAACAGATAATAATATATAGCTCGATTCTTTAGCCCAAAAAAACAAACAAACAGATAATATATAGCTAGATTAATACACAGTCCACATCCATCTCAAATGTATTGAGTTCATCCCCATCAAATGGAGAGCAAAAGGGAAGAGCCAAGTAGGAAAGAGATGAAGGAGAGCGCCATGGCAGCCCAGATCAAGATTTTCACAACGGCCAAGCGCCGAGCGGTGGGTGTTACGGCGGAGCTTAACATATTTAATGCAAAATAAGAAATAAGAATTAAATCAATAATAAAAGTAGTGAGATTGACCACAGTGTACACTTTAAATAGCGGGCTATGGACAACGTTCGGGCCAACGGGCCCCAGTGTTTTTGTTGCCACTGAGAGTGCCATCTGTGCTATGAGAGTCACAATCAAGTCAAGTGGAGTGGTCGCCACTTGCATGTCTCCAGCACCGGCACCGGCCTCTATGTCAGGTGGTGATGATGGTTGAAGGATTTCTATGGAATCCATAAGAAATAAATATGAATCCAAGTACTCAACACACTGGGAAGGATAAAAGTGTTTGAAGAAGAGAGATAGTTTTTATAATGAGAGCAAGGTCTGAAATTTTCAAATGAAAATGATGCCATGCAAACGCCACAAAAAATGACGTAATACACACAAACCGTCTATTTTCTGCAGCATGTGAAGCAAACTGTGTTGTGTTGTGTTGTGGAGTTGCATGGTGTTGTAGATATCTCATATATATATAGTATACTACCATTTCCATCCAGTCATTTTTTTTTCTATCTCTCTCTCCCCACATGGTGACAAACTGAGTTGGGATAGAAATTTCTAGATTGAGGTCTTAATCCTCGAGTTAATAATTTAATTTTTTATCTTAAAAACATATATATATATATATATATATATATATATATATATATATATATATATATATATATATATATATGTTTTTATTTGGAAAGTCATTTAAGTGAATTGATTTCGATCTCATCATTTTAGATGTTCATTTGCTCTTAAGTGAAAAAAGTGCTATTTAACTCTACATTTCTCAATTTTTTGTAAAATGAATACTAAAACTATTAAAATTTATAGAAAATATTACTTTGTTTCTTCAAATCATTTTTTTAAGTGAATATTTAAGAGACATTTTATTTTATAACGTGGACAAATTCACTATGCATTATTTTTTTAAATCACATCCCAATAACCATGCATTCAGAGCGAGAGATAAAGTTAAAAATATTTCTTATCCATTTTGAATTGATCTAATATTTATTTATTTTTTATCTTAATAAAAGATTGAGCATCCAACTTCCTCAAACTACAATGATTACATATTATATATATTATGACGGCAGTAAAATATTCACTCTCTGACTAATACTATTGACTGAAAGTTAATCCTTCAATTATTCACAATTGATAGGTGAAAAAAAAAATGTAAAAATCGAACGGTTGTGTTTTATCCACATTTATCAGTCTTGTTGTTCGAGTTAACTCACGATGACGGTTGATGTCAATCTTAGTTGGCCGCTGGTGTAGCTGCTATGTTTCGTGTGTCACTTGATCTCTGCTATATATATATATATATATATACATTTGATTAAAAGATTAATTTACTTAATTCCTGAGTCTTTCGCTTTTTCATTAAAATAGTGTTGCAACTTGAAATCCCCCACCGACCAGAGCTAGTGACCGAATTGTTATTTACTCACGTGTTGCTTTCTTGGATGCTTTTTTTCAAACAAATATATTATTATGATCCGTTTTTAAATAATAATTATTTGCAATGGTTGAACGTGTTAAAATTCACCAAATTACTTTTCATACCCTCATGAAGGGTAATATTATTTATTTGTATCCCTTAAAATTTAATGTATATATATACCTCAGAACCCCATAAACACGTATGGTTAAAATAAATTATAAATTATATACAAATTAATTTCTATAATAATAAAATATTTAAATTCTTAAACTACAGTTTTTTACTTAGCATAATAAATAAAAATTATATTAAATTTTTTTAATAATAAAATATTTAAATTCTTAAACTACAGTTTTTAACTTAGTATAATATATAAAAATTATATTAAATTTTTTACGGGTGTATATATGCAAATATATATATATATATATATATATTTACGTGAATATTATTAAAAATTCTTACAATTTAACTCTTATGAATAATATGGAATCTCTAATGATTCCATTCAGTCCATTAAACACTTTCTTATTTTCTTGAGCTCGAAATCAGCTGAACTCGATAATAGCTTGACACCTACACAGCCTCAGTAGTGATTTTGCTAATGTCGACTTAGAAGACCTCTGTTTCCTGTTTGGTAGACTTCGTAGTCTTAATTAGTTGTCGGTCGTCTTTTCATTTTTCGTTTTTTTATCTAGGATTGTAACACTCCCTGATGATGCACCTCTAGTCTTCTGTTTTCTTTTAATTTGTTACTTTGTGAATATTATTTTTTTCACCTTTCTTCGGCGTTTTTTCTATATTTTATTATGTTTGTCCATCCTATTTGTTCATATTTTTTGTCTTTCTTATAAATTCGTAGTTTATTTATTTTATTCTAAAAAAATTATTGATTAAATTTTTTGAAAATATATATTCACAGGTTTTTTTTTCATTGTTTAACATTTAATAATTAATATATTTTAATAGTGCAGTGCTTAACGTCAAGAGGTACATATATGAAAACAAATTAAATTTTTAAAAAAATAAATATATAATTATTTTTATGAATTTGAAAATTGAAGCTTATCCAAACGAAAAACCAGTAAACCACAAGTTAATAAATTCCTTGGAATAAACACATTCCCAAGACACCAACATCTTCTCTAAGAACAACATTTTTATAATTATTAAAAAACATAAATAACATTTCTCTTTGATTATATCATGTGCTTTATTCAATGTAATTTCCAATAAAATTAAATAAAATAATGTTTGTTCCACTTGAGCATATCGGACCGTTTGATAAGACAGTTAAAAATAAAACAAAGTAGTGAGATGAGGTTCATTACATGAGTAATCACATGTTATATGAACTTGCAATAGTTTTTTATTCATTGGCCTGAATTATCTTTTTTGTCATTTCTAATCATAAAGCTATCAGACAAACCACTTTTTCAATATATAGATATATAAGGTTCTTATTTAAAAAAAAAAATCTAACAAAATATCTGAAAAATAATTACGGATAAAAGTTAATTGGATAAAATTCCCATGCCATACCAATGCAAAATTATATTGTAAGCACAGAAAAAAAAAAACCTACTATGACTGTAAAAAGGGAGTAATAGTGTGATTGGTTGCCATGGAGATGATGGACTTACATATGATACCTTGCCCACATTGTCAAAATAAATAAATAAATAAATATTATCAAACTGATTATCTTATTGATTATATTTATAAGTGAAAAATCACCAATATTCCAATCTTGGATAATTAAAAAAGTATTATTAATTTTATTATTTATTATCGTAAAATAAAATTTATGATGACATAAATCAATGTTCCAAGATTGATTCACTATATATAAGCACATATTTTGAAATTTACTAATACCAAAAATATGAGGCACATTGTTAAAATGAGCTTTTTATATAATTAAATTTATACTCGTAACTATATCGATGGCGTCTATAAGATAGAACTTTTAATGGGGAAAAAACATACACATGTATATCTTTAAATTTTATCTCTCATCCAAAGTAAAGAGAATTCATATTCATTATTTGGGTCAAATTTTATATGATAATTTTTATATAAATTATAATTTTAAATTAAAAAAACTAATTAAACCCTCTCATTGGTATGTTTAAAACCAAAATTTGAGAAAATTTTCATGCATTAATTTATTTTATTATATATATATAGCAGACATTTCTGTAACGTTCACAAGATTATACCCAGAGTATAAAAAATTAAAGAGATGTTAAGAAAGAAAAAGATAGGGAGAGATGAGTTGCTAAATAGTATTAACAACAATAATTAAAGAGTGTGATTTTACTCGATCAATTACTATACATCTCACTTTATCTTACTTATGCATATATATATATATATATAGCGCACTCGCGCACATGCCGTGTACATTGACAATAAGGTATCATTACATGATCTCAACTAGGGTTTTAGTGGAGGTATCACAAAAGTTTAAATATCAATTTATAATAATGAAAATGATCTAATTAACCTCTTTTTGATAATTATCAAGGAGACAAGCAACCGGCCCTTTATTGACTCCAACCCTTTATTGAAGTATTATTCATTTAAGAATGGAAGGATGTCATGGATGATATAATTGAAATCACTATGTGCTTGTCTTTTGTCATTAACTAAAAATTGATTGTGATGCCAATCTAATTGAATATTTATCTCAACATGTTCGCACTTTTTCCCCTCAAAACAATTGAATTTTAGTTCACAAAGTATAAACAATCAAGAAATATATGTTGTTATATTGGTTGTTTATTGATTATTGTGATGTTTTAACAATATTAATTAATAAGCTATTATTTTTATCAATTCTTTTTTTTTCCTTCTCTTTAACTTGTTTCAATAAACCAAATTTTGTTACTTCAAAGATGATTAATAATTTCACATCATTAATTAAAACAAATATTTGTTACAATATCTACACTACTACATGGAGTAGATGACATTAATTTTGTTAGATTGGATCTAAACCATAGGATTTTGTATGAAATACTTTAATATGTTTACATTCATATATATATATATATATATATATATATAATTTAATAATTGGTGATCACCTAAATTCTAGCACTAATCCACCTTATTTAGTTTGTTTTAAAAAATAAAATAAAATAAAAATAAGAATTTTTATTGGAAGTTGTCCAATAATACCAAACCAATCTCGAAACAGGCTATGGTTTGGACGTTAGCAAATAAACCTCTAGATCTTCGCCACGTTGCCGTGAACTCAATCTCCACGCAGTGGGACCAAACCAATGGTAGAGTGCCATTTGGCACGATCTTAGCCGTACAAGAAAAGATTCCTCCCATGCAATAAAGTCAACTCTAGAGTTGTACTTTGTCCCCACTCTTCCAGTTCCACTCACTCGCACACACTCCACTCTCTTAAAATATTCCCCCAAAATTTATCATCCACAAGTAAAAACTCAAACAAATAATCTTCTAATAAATACTTTAAAATAAATAAAGTATTCACTTTTATTTTTCTTTAATTAAAAATTGAAATTTTAATTAATTTCCCATCTTTCTTAATGAGACATACGTCACAATCCTCGTTAGTAACTGATTTGGTAAAAATTGTTACAAATTCATGCTATAATATTATATATATTTTAAAAAAAGTAATATGTTAACGATAGACATACATACGCCTGCAAGTGATAAAAAATATGAGTTAGAAAGAGATAAGAAAAACCGGATAAATGAACAATGCCTAAATCTCGTGCTGGATTGAAAACAATGTGTTGTGTTTAATGACAGTTTAGATTAAAATACAATAATAAATATCTTTTTTTTATTATATTATTATTTATAAACATAATATTATTATTTATGTCAATAGTGTTCACTAAATTAAAAAAATTCTCTATATTTAAAAGACAGTTGGATTAAAATCTAACTATTGATTATGAACGTGCATTGATTTACTAAATGACGTGGACTGTAAATCCATCATCAATTAATTTAGTCAGGATCATATAATTGGAAGCGCACAGTTGAGTCCTTATCCTCAACTACAGTGAATAGAAAGGTTTTTTTAAAAATTTTTATTTTTTTATTTTTATTAAAAACAACAAAAATGGACACTAAAGAAAAATAATATAGTATAATCATCGAAAATAATCACTGTATCTTCTTCCTCTTCCCTTTGCTCCTCCTCTCAAAAACGTTAGATTGAGTCCCTCTACTTTTGAAAACGTCTATTTAGTTAAAAATCTGCATATCAGGTCCTCTACTTTATATCTATTTAATTTAAATGAGCGTATTTTTAAAGTTATAACGCAGCATTTTTGAAAGTAGAGGACGGCGTGAAAGCATTTTTGAAAGGAGATCTCAACCAAAGAAAGAGTAGAAATGAAGAGACGACCAAATAGGGTATTATTAACAAAAAAATCCAATCCCACTCTATACTAACGTGTTCCAGCGAGCATCAGAACTAATACCACCATCTTTTAAAGAAACAAACCTTTCTAAGTAAACAGCCAGAGATCTAAAACAAAAACAACAACAAGAAGAGCAAAAATGGGGACAAGAGAAGAAGAAGAAGAAGAAGGGGAGAAGCATAGGTTGATCCGGGAACCACGCCGGCCATGGATGCATAGGTTGAGAAGCATCTCAGGGAGGAAGAGAAGAACGGCAACGGTGCAACTGGGAAAGAGACGAGCTTGGTGGCGAAGAGGTGGAAGGATTATGTTTGGAGTGTTGAAGCGAATAAAGTTCAGGTATTTAGTGTCAAAGTATGAGAGAGTGATAAAAAAACTAAGTAAAATGTATTCAAGGATGTTGAAAGAGTTAGCACAAGGGAATGCAAGCATGGATGCAGTGCAAGCAAGGCTGATGATGGAGACTTATTTTGCTATGCCTATCATGCCTATTTCTCTCACAATGTCTTCTTCAACTGCTCCTGAACTCTATATCAGATAATTAATAATATATATATTTATATATATATTATATAATAAAGTTATTATTATTATTGTTGATGAATAAATGGCTAGTTAGAGAATGAATGGTTAGTGTTGTGAATTATATCTTGAGAGGTTGAGATGAAGAGGTTGTTTGTTTGTGTGTTGTACCATGTGTTGCAGAGGTAAAGTTATTATTATTATTATTATTATTATTATTATTATTATTCATGTCAATGAATGAATGATTAGTGAGTGTAAATTATTTCTGTGATGTTGAGAAGGAGAGCATTGTTTGTTTTGTGATGTATCATATGTTGCAGAGGTGGTTTGGTTTGTGCTTATCCACACATATGTAGATAAATAAATAAATAAATAAATAATAATAAAATTAAAATGTTAATTTTTGTTTTTTTTTTTGTTATCATGTACATCAGTAGAATAGGGGTTTTTATCCAATGTTATATTTGGGTTTTATTTATTTATTTTTTATTGTTGGTTTTATTGTTTAGCTCACTATCATTTTTATGTTCTATCATTTTAATGCTTAATTATAAAAAAAAGTAATGAAGAAAAAAAAAAAAGGAATATTTCTTATGGAATGTAGGAATCTTGATCTAATGGAATATTTCTCTTGCTTAAATGATCTGTGGACGCTTTTAATTAATTTCATATTGATAAGCTTTTGTCTGTGTCTCTATCACCAGAATGCAATGCAGGAATCTTGATCTAATATAATGTTTATATTATGTTGTTTTTTTAAATAAAAATGTTTATATATTGTGTTTCTCCATGGTTTAATTGTTTTAGCTTTCTTCTCTTGCAGTTTAATTTTTTATGTTGAAACTTTAATCCACCGGAATTTAGGGAAATTCTTTCATTTATATAATGTTTGTATAATTATTTCAGTGAAGAGCTGCTCTTTTAATTTATTATTATTTTTTTAAATAAAATGGATAAACTACTGATTTATTCATAATTTTTGTTTTTTTAAAATATATTGGCAAGCCACGAATTAAATCATTTGTTTTTTTTAATGCTAAATCATTTACTTTTGAGTGAGTAAAGAAAATGAAATACTAGTTGTTTTACTGCAGTGTGTTATATATATTACAGTTATGATAAAGATATACTAATAAATCAACAGTAAAAATACCAAATCAAATCTTAAATAAGATATTATTAAATAATAATATAAAAATATCAATTAAAAAGGAACTGATGCCATTTTTAACATAATTTAGTTTAGGTAATTAAACCAATAAAATTTGGATCTAGTCTCTCGAATAGATTCAAGATCATATACGTACATTGGTCAAAAGATTCATTTTCCTTCTAATCTCTTTTCCATCTGTATATATATATATATATATATATATATAATGTTTTTACATTTTATTATGGAAAAATTAATATTTGTTATATTGATATAATAATATAGTTAAGGACATTGGAATAACAACTAATGGCATTGATATGTGTAACTTTGAAATTGGTTTGCTTTTGAGATTTTTCTTTTGATCATTTATTGTCACTTTTTCCTTCAAATTGTATTGGGATTCCCACATCTCTGAAACAAATTTTTTTATTTTTAATTTATAATTACTCTCTTGAACTGTAAGTAAAAGATTGATCACATTCTGTGATAATTTACAAAATAAATAAATCAAAAGTTTGGTAATTAATTAATCATCCTCCCCTTTATTAATCTATATGTCTCAAAGCATCATCATGTGATCTTTTGTACATTCCTCAAATAAATAAATAATAATAAATAAAAATAATATAAAAAGTTCTGTTGGAAAAATATTATAAAAATAATTTGGACTTGTGTTGTTTGTTTTTCAACCAATAGAGTTTTTTTTTTTAAATTATCAAATGATATAATTTAATGAATAACATTCACATGTGTTCTTCTGTGCATA
The DNA here is from genome assembly GCF_009730915.1 of Dioscorea cayenensis subsp. rotundata. Classification (NCBI taxonomy): domain Eukaryota; kingdom Viridiplantae; phylum Streptophyta; class Magnoliopsida; order Dioscoreales; family Dioscoreaceae; genus Dioscorea; species Dioscorea cayenensis. Next base: position 746,579 of record NC_052476.1, read on the forward strand.
TTGTTAGATTGCCTTTTAGTTTAAAAGAGTATTTTAAAATATTATGTTAATTTTGGAATAAATTTTATAGCTTGACAAACCAAAAAAAAAAAAGAAGAAGGAATTTTATATTCTTAATTTATTTAATATCCAATATATGCATCTAGTAAATATATCACTTAATAAAATTTTGACCTAACAAAGGAGCAATAATTTTTAAGACAATAAACCTACATTGACCACATCATTGTTAGTTAAAAAGTTAAAACAGTGTTACCAAAACATATTGAACTATATTAAAACATTCCCTTTGGATTAGTTCAGCCGAATTATTTAATTTTCAAAATTATAATTAAACCATTTCAAACTAGTTTATTATTTCCATATTCATTTGTAATGACTTATGGGATGACATGGATTTGAAAAATTTTTAAATACAAAAATATACTAATTTGGGTAGATCATGCATGTTTGAATATTGAAAACAAAAAGTCTTAATTGTAATTAAGTTACAAATAATAAAGATTAACATATGTGTGTGTGAACTCATGAAGTTGAATAAATTTTTAAGAATGTGAAACTTTTTGATAAAGTTAATACATGTTACGTTGCATCTTAAACAATAAACTAAATGCAGAAAATTGTTCATTTGTGTTCAGAAAACATATAAACAAAAGAACACAGAAAATAAAACAAAAGATCAGACAGCCAAAAACAAATCACAAAATGATCAAATCTGGCATCTGAATAATACAAGAATGGATTTTTAAGTTCAATCAATGTTTTGATGAAGAGCATCTAAAGAATGGCTTGTTGGCTGATGACTCATGGTCTATAAATGATATCTCTACATTGTAGATCCAAAAACATCATCAAGAAATGGCCGAAGAAGAAGGCCGGCCACCGTTGTTTTCATCACGGTCACACCACCTTCGCCGGCGAAGGAAAAAGCTGGTGGTGAGACTAGGAAATCATAAGCTGAGCTCGAAGATAGAGAGAAGGATGAGGTGCATCTTCTTGGCAGTGAAGAGAGGCGTCAAGCGAGTTAAGGCGGAGATCAAGGCAGCTCAGTCGATGCTCTTCAAAGATGCATTCATGCAGCCACACCAATTGCCGGCTTTTTCCCTTTATAATGGCAAGTAAAACCTGACTAAATACTTCACACCTCACTCTGTTTGCCAGTTGAAATGTTTTTTTATTGATTTTTGTTGCTTCAGAAACAAGAGTGGAAGAACCAGATTAGTGAAACAAGTCAATGGGGGGCAAATAAATAAAAATCACAGCACAAAGCGATCTTTGGGATTTACGATTGCATACGGATCGTCGATAGAGTTTCACCGAGTGGTGAGAGTTCGATTCTGGTGAGGCGCATTACGGGAGTTGTGAATAGTGATTATGTATGGGTGGTTCATGCGATGTAAAGTCTGATGCCCATCACGTTTTATTCCATTTGAGAACATCGTGGCATCTTTCGGGTCTTTAATGGGTTTTGCCCCTGCTCCTCTTTCCCAAAAATAAATAAAATCTCAGCCGTGTTAAATGAATGAAGAAATGATACATCAGAAGAAGAATGAAAGCTAGAAACATATGTGCCTGTTGATTTTTATGTATGATTGAATCAACATACAAAAGCGGCAAATAACAACATTGCCGAGAGATAAGACAATGAATGCTGAAACAAAAGACACTTTGTTTCATTCTTCCTCAAAAGCCTACTTCCTACTTCTTCCAAACAAAAGCAAATTCTAAATTTCTAATAACATAGTCTTTTGTTCTTGTCCTCTTTGAAGGGGTCTGAGTGACCTCTTCTTTCTTTTTGTTTTGTTGTTTGTGGTTTTTGCTTTAATCAGTTTTTGCGTCTTTTTCACCACTAATGAAACCTTGTATATTTTTAATTATTAATGCACATGGTTTATCAATTTTTATAAAAAAAAACATAAAATCATTATATATTCCATAATCTAATAACATAAACTCAACCCTATATTCTATTTTTGAAAGTTAAAGAGAATATCGATCGATCAATCAATTAGAAAAATCAAATCTACAATCATCAATCTTGCCAAATTAATTATTTCATTGATTATATTCAACAATTTTTATAAGTGAAAAATCACCTATAACACAGTCTTAAAAAATTAGAAATAAGATTATTTATACCGATAATATCATTAATCATATTATGAACTATTATAAAAATAGAATTCATGATGTTGCCTAATGGTTTTTCAAAACAAATCATTCCTCCACTACTAAAAAAATATATGCTTTCTTAGAAAAGTTATTTTCTTAAATTTCATGAACTTCACTCAAGGTCTTGTTGAAACAGTCACAATAAGATGCTTTTCCATGTCACCCCAATACCATGTATCTCACTGCATTTGCAAAGGTGGACGTGTGTAGTAATGGAATAGTATTATTAGATTTTTTTTTGTTTTTTTAAATAATAGACGACAAGCGTCATTTTTTATAAATATAAACAATAATAAACAGTACTGGAACCCGGATGTACAGTATGAGAATAGTATAGAAATCACGGGTGAACAATGTATGAACAGTACGGAGAACAATACTGTTGGGGGAGATATTTGAACCCATGACCTCCCCCTTACACTTTGATGTCATACCATTGGGCTATCCAATGGTTGACTATTATTAGATCTTCTTTAAAAAAAAAAAAAAACAGTAAATAAGAATCATCCTCCACGAGACCTTGTGAATTGGGTAAGGCTAATAGTAATGTAAGTTAAAAAAACTAGACCAAAATGATGGACCCTAGTATATATGGATAGGCAAAAACTAACTCAAAGAGGCTCAATATATAGATTGTTGAACTAGCATACCAATGCTCGCGTAGGAGTCAAAAAAACAAAGCCAGATATGAAGGATATTGTCAAAGCATTAGAGCCAAGCCATTTTTAAAACTCGCCGATGTCTTTGCCGGACTGTTTGTTTACACAGCCGCATATAGTAGATGATCATCATTAAGGATGATGATAATGATTAGAAGCAAAAAATAAACACCATAGGCACTTGTGTAATGGACTTCATATGAATTCGACTCAGTCTATTAGTAATGGACTTCATACTAATTCTCCATGACATCATTAACATAATCATAAAAACAAAGTTTGGAGAATATGATGTTGATCACATGGATTTCACATTTAGAGACTTTGTTTGGATAAAAGTCGGGAATGTAGGCATAATCAGTATGATATCTCATAATTTAATATTTTCCGATAATTATCTTAGTATTAATTTGTTTGAGTCTTATTTTAGAGTATAAAAATTATGGCGTAATATAGGTATTATAGTATAAAAAAATATTCCACTCTTAGTGGAATATTTTTATTATGAAAAGTCTCTCTCTTTTGATCCAAAGCATGACCCACCAATCCACCGGGTGGCTTCGACTCTACGCTAAGCTGGGCCTCCGGTGACATCTGTCGGCGATCCACCGGGTGGTCCGTAGAAGCTTCAGACAGCGGTCACCGATCCAACCATCGGTCCCACCGGGCCTCCGGGGACTGACCGGCGATCCAGCGGTGGTTCGCCGACTTAGCTCCCGTGACACCGGCTGATCCACCTATGCTCCGGGCCGACCTCAGATGGCTGGCCACGGGTCCCGATAGTGGTGCAGTTGCTGCGATCGGTCGATCTCGTAATTTTTATTTTTGGTAACCAAAACACTCGTTCTATAGGGAATAAAATATCTTTATAATTTACGTAATAATCACTATGACTTCCTACGTAATAAAAATTATGCTTATATTTTTATTTTTGCGACCCAAAGCAGACCCTTATTAATGTGAAATTGGTTTGCTTTGAGGTTGCGTGCTAGTCTAAGTCTTATTATTTTTAGATTATTTAACTTTTTAACTACAAGAAATTTGTTTTCTCTTTTCCTTCAAATTGTATCGGGAATCCCACATTACTGAAACATTTTTATTTTTATAATTATTCCCTTGAACTGTAAGTAAAAGATTGATCACCGTTTGTGATCAATTTAAAAATAAATTAAATTAAATTAAAAAACAAAGTTTAGTAATTTACCAATCACCTTCTTAAAAACAATCACCTTTCCTTTATTAATTTATATCTCAAAAGCATCATCATGTGATTTCTTGTACATTCCTCAAATAAAAATAATATATAAAAAGTTCTGTTGAATAATTGAACTTGTGTTGTTTTGCAACCAATGGTAGTTTTTAAAATAATCAAATGATATAATTTAATGAATCACACTCACATGTGTTCTTTGCATGTTGTTGGATTGTGTTTTAGTTTAAAAAACTTATTATATCAACAATGTTTTTTTCTATTCTTTTGAAATAAGTGTTATAACATGAAACACCAAAACATTCTTAATTAGTTTATCATTCAACATATTTATCTAGTAAATATGCCACTTAATAAAATTTAATAACTATAACAAATAGATTAATTAATTAATAAATTTACCATTAAGATGGTATCCAAAAATAATCAATAAAATTTGTCTTTTTCATTTTCTGAAAATTATATTTAGCTTTTGACCTAACAGTGAGTTATAATTTTTGACCCTAACAAACGAGCAATTATTTATAAGAGAGCATACTTACATTCGCACATAATTGTTAGTTAAGACCAATGTTGTTTGACCGGACCGGCCCGGCAGTTCAATAGAAAAACGGGAACCGAGCCATGTGCCGACAGGAGTATCTCGATGACCGGGTATTAAAAACCCGGGTGTTAACCGAGTGACCAGGGCGGTTCAATCGAGAGCCGGTTGACCCGCACGAGTCGATTAGTCATAGATGTTTAATTTTTTGCAATATTTAATAATTTATGATTATTTTTTTCATTAAAAACCACAAAAATCGTGTATATTTATTAATATTAATTTATAATTTATAATCAATAAATAGAATTACAATATATATATATATATATATATATATACCAACAAAAATTAACATTTAAAAAAATAAAAATATATTAATGTATTATGTAAATACTTTCTAAAAATTTAATTTATTAAGAAAAATAAAAACAATAAATGAGTGTAATTTTTATTATAAAAAAATATAAAAATTAAAAGTATTCTAATTAAATAAAAAATATAAGAAAAATTTAAAAACAAAAAAATAAAAAAAGCTGAAGCGAGATATAAGAATTAGTGAATTAAATTTACTATTTATCTTAACAAAAATCAACCAATAAACAAATAAATAAATAAATAACATCGAGAGAAGTTTGATAATTATATATTAATATATTAAATTTATAAATATTTAAAAAAATGTAAAAAATAAATGACCAAAATTAGAAAACTCTACGTATATAAAGGTCATTTATCAATTTAAATATCAAATTTGAAAGCGATTTTTATAATATAATTATGGATTTAATATTATATTTGCTTATTATTAATTATTATAATATTTTTATATTTAATTATTGACCC